>NC_069711.1:29261572-29449072 GCF_027358585.1 Pangasianodon hypophthalmus | reverse complement strand
TGTCACCACAAGCAGCAGTGCTCAGAGAAACCTCTAATCCTCCTGGGCTTGTGTGTCATGTACAGAGACATGTGACTCTGATAAACTATATTACAGTACGAGAAGAAGCTGTGTCTGAGAGCAGAACAGAAAAAGATGTCTTGGTTGTGTCTCAAAAAGAAACATAGAAATATAAAACCATTCCATGTTAATGATATGCATATCACAGTTCCAACTGATATACTGGGGAGGGAGGGAGAGAGAGAGAGAGAGAGAGAGATTCTGAACAGTGAAATGTTTTCCTTGGTGAAAGAGTAACATGCCCCTGTCTGAGAGACAGTGGGTTTCAATCCCCTATAAATACTGTTGCTATTAATTATATTTACAATATTATTATTATTATTATTATTATTATTAGTATTATTATCTCCATTATTTCTGTTATTGGAATGTCTATGTTTCTTATTATATTTGGAATATTGTTATAATGACACTTTGTTATTTTGTTAATTTTAAAGATATAATTGTTTCACAGTACAAAATCGAATAGAACTGGACAACTGATGATCAAAAATTAATTTAATTGAACTGAACGGGGTTGAACTGAATTCGGTAGAACTGAATTGAATTGAAGTGAACAAAAGTGAATCACACTGACCTAACCAGAAATATATTGAATAGAACTGAAGAGAACAGACTTGAACAAATAATTTATTGAATTGAATAGAACTGAACTGAATGGAATTGAATCGAGTAGAACCAATGGAATCAACTAGAACTTAAGTGAAAGTGAAGCTGAATTGAAAACAGCTGAATGGAACTGAACAGAATTAAATTGAACAAAATTGAACTGAACTGATTAGAACTGAGTTGAATAAAAATGAAGTGAACAAAAGTGAATCAAATTGGACTAAACAGCACTAAACTGAACAGAACTGAATAGGACTGATTAGAATTGAATAGAACTGAACTTAATTCAACAGAACTGAATCAAATAGAAGTGAAGTGAACAAAAGAAAACAAAAGTCAATCCAACTGAACTGTAATGAATTGAAGAAAACGAAACTGAATACAACCAAATTGAATTGAAACAAAGTGAATCAAATAGAACTTTAGTGAACTGAATTGAACAGAACAGAACTGAATTGAGAGGACCAGGGCAAAAGTGGTTTCAAAAGTACACATTAGGGCTACCCACCCTAAACACACACACACACACACACACACACACACACACACACACACACACACACACTGCCGCCTCCTCTGACCAGGTGGTCCTGAGCTTTGTGGAAACAATTCTAAATTACGGTTATCTAATAAACTCCAGCAGGTCTGTTGGCGCGCTTGTATTTACTCTGAAGAGTAAATAAAATAATTGTAAATAATCCAGCATGTCTGAAATAGAAAGCTCAGCAGATGCTCTGTCGTCTCGTTCAGTTCTGGTCACTGAGTTAATCACAAACACATTGTGATCTCTAACTATGCTCGATTCGGGTTGACGATTTTTACAGGCGAGCGCCGAAACAGAGAAGTTTGTCTGAAAGCAGCGCACAAGATGAAAGAGTGCTATTTTGCGTGTCCATAAAAGCATCGGTCTTGCTCTGAGTTTTATGCCATCACTAACAGCTTTACTATTTTCCTCTTTCTGTACCTCATCAGCTGCCTTAATCTGTCTCGCATACACACACTCTTTCACCCCTCACTGGTTCCCCTTCATGCTGAACGCATGGCTGAAGTCTGAGCTCAATACCCTTCTGGGTGGCTTTCCTGCGATATGTCACTGTCATTACTGCCAACAGCAGGGGGGGTCCAGGCTTACACACACACACACACACTTCATCATATTAGTAGTGTAGACTGTAAAACACTGCAGTGCACTGATTGTGGCTATTGCTGCGTTCGACTAAAACTCTAAAACTAAAACTCCAACCAAAGAAATGCCCCCTCAACTCAAAAGTCCTACTCGGAAAGTCAGGAAGGGGAAGGTCTCCTCCTCACAGCATCAACAGTAAACAAAGCAGCACTTTGTCACTTTTAAATGAGTTAAACTTTATAAATAAGTATTTGTTTTAGATCAATCAGCAATAACTCATATTCGATTGTTAAATCTATAACATTGACTATACAGTTTGCTGGTTTGAGGAAGTAAATATATACGTCCCACATCACAGTTAGCTGGCTAGCTTGTTGCTAACAAAAGGCAAATATGTAGCCGTAGCTTGTAGCGTGAAGTTAAAAAATGATTATAATGATAATTCTGAGTTTTGACTTTCCACGTCGAGGGCCAAACTCAGAATGCACCTCAATTTATTTGTAGATAGCTATAGTTAAATACCTAACTAAAAGCATACAATTTTACTATAAATTCAATTCAATTTTATTTAACGCTTTTAACAATGGACATTGTCACAAAGCAGCTTTACAGAAATAAATGGATTTAAAAAATATATTGTAAATATGTTAATTTATCCCTAATGAGTAGGCCAGAGGCGACGGTGGCAAGGAAAAACTCCCCGAGACGATATGAGGAAGAAACCTTGAGAGGAACCAGACTCAAAAGGGAACCCATCCTCATCTGGGTGCAACGGATAGTGCAATTATAAATAAATCCCTTCTATTATTGTGTACTATATGGATAAATAGTGCAAATGTAAATTCATCACAGTTGCAACCAGTAAATTCATCACAGTTTTTGCAAGAAGTCCAGTTAGTTAAAATCTATCCACTGTCCACTGATGGAGTCCTGAGTACGAAGGTGCTCGTGGCAACTGCAGCCCCAAAGCCACTACAGCAATCACAGTCCCAGGCCATTACAGTACAGCTCCCCATATGTGATCCCCAAGCCATCTCCACAGCCCCCAAGTGGCACCATCCCCAGCAATCCAAACCGTTCTTCAGGCCGTCCATATGCGACCACCCCCAGCAGCAGCGAGGGAACTCACCCGAAGAGAACTCCAACAGAAGTAGGGCATCAGGATGGGTCAGGCAGGTCCGGGGAGCAGAAGGGGTCAGGATCACTGGCATCTCAGAAAAAAAGCAAAAACTGGCATCTCAGAATAAAAGCAAAAACTACGCCAAGAACTAACATATATGACATATATCTCGGCTACAGGTTGCTAAGTAAAAAATACTTAAAGTAAAGCTTTGTAAGCAAAGTGAAATACTTACAAATTCATTGATATGAATTATCATTAGTAAAATTCAAATCTCTATCTTCTACTTTTTACATTTAAAACAGAACTTTCCCAAAAGCAAAGCAGCACAAAGCTCAGTATGAAATGGTAGAATGAGCATTGCTTTGAACACTCTAACAATGAAATTGATCTCAACCTAAAGGTGCTTCCCAAAAACTTCTCTTGATTGGTTACTCTATCATCTACATTTCTCAGGGCCAAAAGAACATTTTGTCTCTTTTCAAACAACAGTTAATTAGCACCAACTGCATAATACAAATCTGAACTCTTAACGGTTGTGACAACACGTACAGGCAGATGAATGGTCTCCTGATGTCACCCACATTTCACAATTGACATGCGTTTCTTTTTGCCTAGGATAACCCAACATGAAGACCAGAGAGCTGTCTATGGGAGAAAAGCAAGCCATTTTGAAGCTGAGAAAAGAGGGTAAATCGATCAGAGCCATTGTGCAAGCATTGGGCAGATCCAATACAACAATTTTCAATGTCCTGAAAAAGAAAGAAACCACTGATGTACTAACAAGCAGAGATCGAACAGGTTGGCCAAGGAAAACAACAGCAGAAACATTGTGATAGCTGTGAAGAAACCCCAAAAACAAGTCAGTGGCATTATCAACAATGTCCACAGGGCAGCGGTGAAGGTATCATAATCCACTGTTCAGACAAGACTTTGAGAGCAGAAATATAGAGGCCATACCACAAGTAAACCACTCATCAGGAGTAAGATTAGGAAGGCCAGATTGGATATTGCAAAAAAATTTAAAAAATAAAGAGATGAGCCACGAAAGCTCTGGAACCAATATTACCTTCTACCAAATTCATGGAAAGGCAAAAGTGTGGAGAAGGAAAGGATCTGCACATGATCCAAAACATGCAAGCTCATCAGTCAAATACTGTGGAGGTAGTGTCATGGCTTGGGCTTGCATGGCTGCTTCTGGAATGGGCTCACTAATTTTTATTGATGATGCAACTCATAAAGGTAGCAGCAATGAATTCAAAAGTCTACAGCAACATTCTGTCTGCCATTTTACAGAGAGATGCATCCAAACTAATTGGGAGGAACTTAATCATGCAGCAAGACAATGACCCAAAACACACTGCCAACACAACAACACGATTTCATCAGGGGGAAAACTTCATCAGGGGAAATCTTTTGATCTCAAACCTAAATGTCTTCAGTGTATAGTAAAAACGAAAGAATTGGCCTTGCTGTTCCAATACTTTCAGAGGGGATGTATGTTTCAAAAAAACACATTGTTTTTCCCAAACCAGGAAACTGTTGTGTATAGTTGCCAACAATAGCCATCTAATAATATTTTATCCTATTTACTTTTGGATTTGTTTCCAAAAAACACTTTTACAGAAAGATCAGAAAATTCTGCTGGACATGCAAGAATATACTATGAAGCTAGGATGCAGTGCTGATGCTAGTTAAGCACCATTTCATTATAATTCCTGGGAAGTTTGCCTTTTAATAATGATGGAGAATCTAAGAAACGCACGAAAATGAACATACAAGGTAATATTTTAAAAATTTATCAATTTTTTTGGAGAATAAAGCAGAGATATGCTGGCCTTTGCACAACATGTGGTCTGTGTGAGCTATAGTTGTGGCTCTATAAAGAAATCAGAAATGTGTGCGCACCACTGTTAACTTGTTTCCCATGCAAAGACTGGGGAAAAGAAAAATGAGTCTCCCTTGTCTAATGTCCCAACATTTTGGGCTGGATTCAAGTCTTTTTGGTGTGGTTTTTGAGTTGTAGTTAGGGTGGGAATTTTGCCAAAACCTGGCAACCCTGCAGAGTTCAAGCTCTACATGAAAGTAAAAAAAGTTGTGTGACTTTATATTTTGTCCCAATGTACACACCTAGGCACAGCATGACACATTCTGGCAAGCTTTCTAAAAAAAACAAGTAGTGCCCCTTCTATTTGGATTTGGATTTGGATTCAATTAGAACACATTATCTGTTAATCCAAATAATGTGTTTGTATTTATTTACAACCATAGTCAGTGCACAGAGAAGTAACAACTCAAAACGGTCTGCAACAAGACAGACAGAGAGAGAGAGAGAGAGAGAGAGAGAGAGAGAGAGAGAGAAGTACAGGTTATAATTAAGTCCCAAATATAGTAGAAAGAAATTTTGCCAAAAAAATTTTTTTGCCAAAAAAAAAAAACCTAAGACTGTAAGGAAGTGCATGGCAAAGTCTGAAAAACACACCAACCGATATACAGCTCATTTATTGTTAGCATAAATGTAATCAAATTGATCTCAAGCAAAATTCATAGGAATCCTAATAAGACAGAGAGTAATCTTATTTGAAAGGAATCGAAAGGAAAGCTCTGGCTTACCACTTACCTCACCCTTCACCCTGATCTTACCCATTCATTACTTTTCATTTTGAGTTGGCTTGTGTGAATTCATGTGAACTCGTGAGGCCATGTTGGTGTGATTCATTAACTTCTACCTCGGGCTGCATTGTGTTCAAACTAGCTTAGCATTCTGTGCTCCTCTTGGGCTTGTCAGCATAATGGCATGTTGGCAGAAAGTCCACGTTATTGAAGTCAGTCCTCAGCTGTAACACTTCTGTCAAACCCATTTAGACTCACTGCAAATCATGCTGGCATTACAAATGCACAAGCTGCAGGCCAGGTTTATGTGGAACTTTATGGGAAAGCTGTCTACATAATGACTTTATAGCAAATGCATAACCATTGAATAACACATTTGGGCAATTCCAGGAGTATGTTGTGGCGTGGTATATAAACTCACACTGATGGAAATTTGTCTCAATACCTGCACATTCGTAGCATCAGGAAGAAAATATACATCTGATCACCCGACCTTTTAGGAAGCACACAAAGCAATATTTAAAAGTAGGATGTTTCTTTTTGTACCTATTAAATTCTTGATTCTGACTGGTCAAAAGGTGTTGATTCATTTTATATAAAAAGCAGCACTGATAGTAGTGCCCGCTGCAAGATAAATGACAGGTTTATATTAATGCAGTCACTCGAATACATTATTGTTTCTAGAGTAACAACATACACGGATGCTTGCATAGTGAGCGTTTCTCATAAACAGATTAAAAAAACTTGTAATTATTGGTGTGGTGAGGTTTTCTGTTAGGAGATGTTTTTAATTAACATTTTTAGAAAGAGTCTCCAGTGTCAGAACTTTGTAAGAGTCAGAAGTAAAACAGTAACTTTAAGTTTTCTGACAGGAAAGTCGTCAGGAAAGGATGGTGAGAGAACGACTATTCATTGCTGTTATAAAGCAAGTGATAACAGTAACTAACTGGTTTCACAGACATTCCATGACATTAAATGTTACTATAAATGGATTAAAAATGTGTTTTTTTTAATTGAGAAAACTTGTGAGGACTTGTGTCCTACTTCAGGACATGCTGTTATAGGAATATAATCAACAGGTGTTGATTATTTTTCTATAACACCACATCCCAAAGCATTTTATTCCTTGCATATTGTATACAGCACACGCATTACAGTTGATCAAAGTTAATGTCAAAGGATGGGACATTACATGGACAGTTTTATTCAGAGAAGATACATTTTTAAGTAACTCTTAATTTAAAATAGCCTATGCAGAAAGAGTTTTGAATGATCACAACAATGTATAGTTTTATAAATACTTGTTGTTTTGTAATATACATTACTGATGAAAAATGTTATGGGTCTGACGTGTTTTGCATTGTGAAGATGATGTGAGTCACAGACTGTAGAGATCACACAGTTATATGGTTAATGTCTATATGAAACAACTCATCTCATTTTGCAAATACAGACACAAGCTTTTTTGGCTTAATAAACTGGCGACTCAGTGTATACTTATGTATTATTAAGTGATTATGTATGTGCTATGAAGTCGTTATGTAGCCTTGAAATAAACCATCACCGTTTTCTTTCCACGTCGGCTCTGTGGAAGCATCTCAGGCTACATTTGTATCTGGGCTGTCAGGAGCGAACGTTCACAGATGTGGAAGAACAAACAGAAGAAGGGGAAAAAATGAAAAACAGGATGGAACGCTTGTTCAACATGATCAGGATGGCCTCCAGGGCAACGTCTGCTGGGAAACAGAGTCGAGAACCGGCTAGAGACTTTCATCGAGCCTGAGGATAGTAGAGAAGCCTCAAATAGATCAGGAATCAGATCAGAAATAAATCAATCCTGTCAATCAGCAAACACATACAGTATATGGTGTCCAATGTATGCTTCTGGAGCTGTGTACACTTAAGTGTGAAAATTGTGAAGTAAATTTCTCCCAAAGTTAAAAAGCAGAATGATAGTAGACAGTCACAAGCGATGTAGATGGTAATATAATTTCACTTTGAACTAAAATTTGTAAACCAGGATATTTAAAAATGTAAAAACATGGCTTTTAGTTTTAGACCATGTGATTTCAGTGGTCTTTTAAGATTATTACTCACACTGTACAAGATGTTCCCAATAAAATATTAACTGACCTCTATAGCAGACAGTGTGATGACGTGTTCTCCATGTTAGATTATACAGTGAAGATCCTCTAACGATAGACATGCTATTAAACAAAATTATTACATTCTGCTTACATCATCAATCAGCTTGAACAAACATAAATGGTACATATGCTATCTGGGTTAATGTTGTCTTAAGGGAATCTAAAAATATTTGAGCATATAATTAGGGAAAAGACATTCAACTCCAGAGCAAAACTACAGAAGGAAATATCAGATACCAAACATGTCTTGGCTGTTCGCCTACATTTGGGGTAAGTGGTAAAACAACATAAATTTGATTATTTGATGGATCATTCCTGAATGCCAGACAAACAAGTTAGGTCATGCCAATCATTTTTCAGATTTGTCGATAAATTGCATCTATAACATGTCTACTCATAAACTGTAGCAATAAAAAAAAATATCAAAATGTCCACAACGTTATCTGAAACTTAGCAAACTTAGAAGTCGGTTTTAAGCTCCACCCACTTTGCACAATCAGTCACATCATATGTGTGTAAAAAAACTTGTTTCCTGATATGTCAATTCAGGTGTCAATATGATATACATGTCATTTCCTTTATAAATCTTCTAAACCTCACTAAATAAAGTGGGAGCAAACTGAAAAACAGTTTCTAGGTGAAATGTTCATTCCTATCCCTGATTAGAAGGATATAATAGAGGAAATATTATAGAGGAAATATATTCTTGGATTTGTTTCAATTTATACTGAAAAATGGCATTATGCTTTTCCAACATTTTTTAAGTAAAAGTATTTCTCTTGAGAATTTCTAGAAACATGGAAAATATATTTTCATTCTAAATTCATCAAAAGACTAGATTTTTTGTTTTATTAAGTATGCAAATGAACATGTGTAGTTAGACAAAGCATCATTTCCATAAATAATCAGCAATCAACTGGCAATGATTTCAATGATGATTTTTTTTTTTTTTTTTTTAAATGCCCCTAATCGCCTGTAGTGTCTTGCCTTAATCCTGAATTCAGATTAATATTGAGATTAATCAAAGCACTACACTGGGATTTTACCTAGACCCTATACTTACAAATATAAAAATGAAGTGTTGAACAACCTCAGAGACTACAGCAGAAGGATAAATAATATTTAAACTGCATTATTCACCGCAGCGGTGAACCTCATGCCAATTCCCAACTCACCCACACATGGACTTTCGTGCCTGCAAAAGGCTACACAAATTAGCGAGACAGGATTTGTGTTTATATGCGCATAAACACAAAATAATGCGGACACAGAGCAAGTGGAAAATGTGAATGAGTGAGAGAGAGAGAGATGGAAACCTCTTTCTGCCCAAAAGCAAATAACACTGTTTGTTTTGTCAGGTGCAAACTGACCCCATTGCTTCTGCACGCAAAAACACAAAAAGACACACAAATCCATGCACAAATCCATCATGCATTTCCCACTGAGACATGCAATCAACACAGAGCAAATCTGAATGGTGGGGTTTTTTTTTTTTCATAATAGGTTTGGGATTTCGATTAAGAAACGAGTATGGGATGAAATATGCCAGGCAAGTGTTTATTTTCCATTAAATATCCTCCAAAATATTCATCTGGAGATGTTCAGAATCTTCTTTGGAAATCTTTCCCAATCCCACATGTTCAGTAAGGCATAGAGCTTGATAATTCAAACACTTAGCAAAAAAAAAAAAAAAAGTGAACAGTGAAGGGAATGAGGATCCTCTTCTAGACAAGAAAATCATGATCAAAACCTACAGCACAAGCAACTGCACACTTATATGTATCTGATAAGGCCAGTAAGTCAATAAGCAAGGAGCTGTGTGCATGTGTTACTCTTTCAGGAAATTTTGTGAATGATGGCTGAGATCTTTATCTGAAAAATTCCTGCATACACCCAAAGTCATCCCTTACACAAAAATCACATATTCTACATCTTTCAAAGGGGTTAAGTGAGTAGAATGTGATCACATGGGGGGAAAGGTTAATTTCACAATGCTATACTCTGAAATTGCATATGTGAATAATAAGGTCACATGCTCTATACATAAATGAAATGAAAATAAATGAATCGTGAGAAGAAATAAAGCCGCAAGAATGTGTGAAAATGGGGGGATCACATATGAGCAAATAAAATCACTATGTGCACTACATGTGAAAATAAATGAATCATGTGTAAAATAGGTCCACATGCACTGCATGTGAAAAATTAACATGGAAATGAATCGTGTGAGAAAATATGAAAATATGAAAATAAAAACGCATGCACCACATGTGAAAATGCATGAGCCCTAACATGCAAACTGTGTAAAAATTCACATGTGAATCATGAATCATGTGAGGTTAGTGGGACTTTTCTGAGAGATATTACTGTGGCTTTAAAGCTGGAGCTATTAGAGTCAGTTTCCTTTCCATTTATATTTTTGTACTTGAAAGATTAATAAGGTGCTGTTATTAATTTAAGTGAGCTGTAAATTCCCACAACATGAACCCATGTGTACATCCAAGAAGCTTTTTAACTGGGGCAGAGATTTACAAACACCCCATTCATATTGGAAAAACCACCTTATTTTACATTTCATTTGGCTAAAAAAATTTCAAAGTGAGGCGGAATATAATACAGTTATAATACAGTTATAATATAATACAGTTTAAGTAGCTGTAGATTAACTTTAAGTAGCCCAATAAATACCAAACATAATGCATTTAAGCAACAACAACATGTAATTACCATTACTGACATGGACACTTAACCTGGATTAAATATTATGGGTGGAACATCTTGGATTTTACTTTATGACTCTGCTTAAAAATATCAGCCAGTAAGACATCCAAGACATCTTTACTTGTTGCCAGAATCTCAGATACAGCCTCTATTTGCACTAAATCCATGTTTATGCCACGGTTATTTAATAGTTTTACACTAATTATATAGTCAAATCCAAAAGTATAACGATCACACTGTACTAGTTGATTTATAGAAAGGCAATAAATATTTAACACTGTACTTGTACTAATTGTACAACCTCTAAAATATGTGCTGTATTAATATAAATAAAATCTGCATTTGAATTTCCTCTTGCAGTATAAAATCTAATAACGCAAGAAACTTAAAACTGTAAGAATCTGTAACAAAATATATAGAAATATATTTATATCTATTGTGGTTGAAACTGAAGTGTTAAACTACTAATAATAATAATAAGAAGAAGAAGAAGAACAACAACAACAACAACAGCAACAACAACCACAGAAAGCTGATTATGTTACTTATAAGCCCTAAAATTTTTCCTTCAAGATGCTTTCAAGATTAGCAGTTAATGTTTCCAAAGTTTCTACCTCTTTTTTCAGCCATAAACTCAAATTTAGTAAAATGAATATTGTTTAAAAAAAAAAAAAAAAAAAAAAAAAAAAAAAAAAACAGATGAAGCTGTAGTCCTTTATTTAAAAATCGACAACACTGATCATGTGTTAAAGTATTCACAGCATCGCCTGAAAAAAGTTTAAATACCAATAAAAGTGGCACAAAAAAAGAAAAACAAATGTTACATGATAAAGCAATAATTGGATACAATTCTATTTATTTCCTAAAATATTCCAAATTTAAAAAAAATGTAATTAATTTTACTGGATCAGTGTACAGCATTTTAAACTATTCCAACAAAAACATGCTGTTTTAACACTGAATTGTTGTTTACTGGCTTTATTGTAGTATTTTTAAAAATGTAACATCATTGGGGGAAGGGTTTTAAAAATTACAGTCTATAATGATAATAAAAAGTTTCAAAATAAAAAAGGGAAAAAAAAAAAAAATTGCTATGATTTTCTTGGCTAATTTCACAGGTGGAGGTTTTATTAATGCTGTTTCTGTATTATAACTAAGTGTTGTAGGGTTTTGGTTTGTTTGTTTTTTTGTTTGTGCTGTTTTATACAGGCTACACCAGTGATGTTTTCACTTTCAATATCAGATATTTTAGTTAACAAACTGTGTCACAGTGCAGCGTCACCGGATGGCTGTAAAAGTCTGACATCTAATAAAAGTTTATATCTAATTATATTAGCCATAAAACGTGTCGCAGATCTAAAGCGCTCTATTCACATAGGAGGTTATTTCAAATCATTAAAAAAATAAAGAATTTGATTAAGAATATGCGGATGAACTTGTGCTTTAAAGGTCTGGTGCAAAAAAAAAAAAAAAAAAAAAAAAGAGGTGGATGAATGAATAAACTGCGATCCATAATAAAGGAAACAGTCAGTTTCCCCAAAATTCAGGGGAAAATCTCATTCTTGTTCAAAAAAAATTACAGTAAATAATGATTTAAAAAAAATTGAAAAACAAAAACAATTGCCATGACTTTTCTTGGATAAATTCCACAGGTGTCGGGTTTGTTAATGTTGTTTCTGTATTATAACTGTGTTGTGTTTTTTTGTGAAGTCCACATGTATAGGCTACACCAATGGTGTTTTAATAACACAGTCTGTGTGTGTCATGTATATTTTTAAGTTAACAAAATGTAGCCTGTTATAGTGCAGCGTCACCGAATTGCTGTAAAAGTTTGGTGGTGAGCGCGGTGCTGTGCAGAGCCTGCAGTTTGTGATATTCCTGCTGAAGAGTGTAAAAACTGGGCGGAAGAGGAGGAAGAGCGGCCGGAGGTGCGAGCTGGGCGCCGGGGAAAGCAGCGCGGGAGGACTCGAGAGTGAGAGAGCGGGATGGATGCGGGAGGTAGCCTTTCAGCAGAGTGGACAGGGCAGGTAACAGGCTGCCGACAGGTGAGACAAGAGCAGGAGGAGGAGGAGGAGGAGGTGAACGCTCGAGGTACAGATCCAAAGCCGGGACCGGTAAAGCCGAAGCGTAAGATCCGAGCGGGAATCCCGGAAGCGGCGTTTCCGCCTCCTTCGTGCAGCAGCGGTGCCGCTTGAAGCGCTTCCTGCGCCGCAGGAAACTGCCGTTTTCGAACATATCAGAAGACATGGGGTCCAGGGTCCAGTAGTTGCCTTTTCCGGGATTGCCGGGCTCTCGTGGCATTTTCACGAAGCAGTCATTGAGCGACAGGTTGTGCCGGATGGAGTTCTGCCACGCCGGGAACTTCTCGCGGTAGTAGGCGAAGCGGCGGCTGATGAACTCGCAGATCTCGCTGAGGGTCAGCCGCTTGCGGGGGCTCTGCAGGATCGCCATGGTGATGAGCGCGATGTAGGAGTACGGCGGCTTGACGCACGCGACACCGGCTGCGTCGCTGCGCGTCGCCTCGCCGCCTGGATCCTTCTCCTTGATCCCGCAGGCACTCCTTGACTTTTGAACTTGAGCATCTTTATCCTGCTCTCCAACAACGTCGATATCTGGCTCCTCCATGGAGCTTTTATCCAAAATCATAATCCCGCAATAAAAGAGGGAAAAGCTCGCGCTTCAGAGCTGGATCACAAACTCACATCCGAGCTGCGGTAATGATCTTATCCATGCAGCAAAAAAAAAAAAAAAAAAAAATTAAATAAATCAAATAAACACGCCTTGCTTTAATTCCCATCGAAGAAAGAGTGCGCTCCCGTCGCGTCTTTCATGTTTCACAAAGATAACTGTTTATTTTGATTGTGATAAAAATCGCAAGAGGAGGGGCATTTCTTTTAGTCCTGTAGGTGAAAGCACCGAGAAAGAAAGAAAAAACATCCTCAAGATTTTTTCCTTCATGTAACTCTATCCATTAGGAGATGAGAAGGTGGTGATGTCATTTTTTTTTTTCAGGAGAGACCAGACTTCATACCAAAAATAGGCTACACCAAACACTCAGGCCACTGATGGCACCAGGATTTAAAAGACCAATCACTTATTTCACTATTTATAAAATAATAGAAAAAGTAGTTTTTGATACTATGCTTTTTACTATTAAACCCATAAAAACATGCAATAAAATTAGATATACACTCCAGGGCAAAAAAAAAAAAAAAAAAAAGGGCCAAGCCCAAAATGGCAAAATATTAACCTTTCAATGGTCTTAACAAAAAATCACTGGTCAGGAAATGAGCAAGAATTAAACAAATCCTGTAGATCCATTCATGAGCTTGTAATCAGTCCCTTAGTGAGCTGCATGAGGTGTGGCAGATAACTAAATAATGACTAATCTTTTACGAAAAAAAACATCCCAGAAGACATTTTTGTAATTTTTTGCACACCCTGACATTTTTGTTTTTATAATTTTACATCAAACATTTTAATCAGTATCATGATTTTACCTTTGCTTAAAAGACGACCATGTAAGTGAATTTCCCTGTTTCTAGCTTTTCTTTTAATTCTGGCTAATTTTCTGACCAATGATTTGTTGTTAAGACCATTAGAAGCTTAATATTTTAAGCTTTTTGCCCAGGAGTGTGAAGCGTAATGCAAATCTAAACCACTTTATCCACATATAAGCTTATATAAAATAATTTTAAAAGAATATGATTAAGAATACACAGATGAACGTCAGTGTGCTTCAAATGTCTGATGCAAAAAGGTGGATGAATGAACAAAGCACAGTCCATAATAAAGGATAATACTTTGATGATTTTTTTAAAAATTCTTTTTGTTTGCTAGTGCAAGATCTGAATATAGGGCCATAATATTTTAATTACGATAGTCTATTTATCAGTAAGCAAAGGCTCATTACTTGCATATGGAATTTCTTTTCATTACTAATATT
The DNA here is from genome assembly GCF_027358585.1 of Pangasianodon hypophthalmus. Classification (NCBI taxonomy): domain Eukaryota; kingdom Metazoa; phylum Chordata; class Actinopteri; order Siluriformes; family Pangasiidae; genus Pangasianodon; species Pangasianodon hypophthalmus. Next base: position 29,434,730 of record NC_069711.1, on the reverse strand, counting down.
GGTGCATAATCATGTTGGATGATCAGTACATTTCCCTGAGTTATGGATCTCTTATAGCTAAATTATATTCTCTAACCATCCTATATTAGGAGTCATAAATGAAGTTTTTCAGTCAATCACAAGCTCCTCTGCTACCTGATCGGTGTTTTGATCAGCCAACGTGACAAGTCAAAGGCACCCTTCAGCGTAGCAGTTTCCCTGTGTGATGTACTTGTTGTCCATGATCACCTGGGTAAAGTGCAGAGTGTAAAGTGACGATTTTCTTTTCACCTCACTTAACTCACAACTAATTCACCTTTTCTGTAATGTGACTCTAGATTTTAACCTTTTCAGGAGCTGTTACATAATATTTTTATTGGCACAGATGTGAGTCTAAATACCTTTCATTTAATTGTTTTATTGCAACATTCAGAGTCGCTCCCTCACTTCCCTTCCTCCCTACATCTAAAAAAAATATACTATAGCTTCTGTCACCCTTTTGGCTAGACTTTTGATTTTGACTCACTGGAAATAATACCTCCTGCTTATGCACAGTGGATCAAGGACATTCTTTCTTTCTTTTTTTTTTTTTTTTTTAAAAAAAAAGGTAACCTTTTCTTTAACACGTGCAAAAAATCTAGTTCCCACACATTCCTACTCCCTCTCTCTCTCTCATATATATATTATATATATATAAAATCACACACACACATATACACACTTCTCCTTCGTTTGAAAAATTTAACAAACAAAGCTTGGAAAAAAGTATTTCCAGACTGGTATACAAAAGACAGACCTTTCTGTAGGTTTGAAGGTTATACGAAAGGCTTTATAATACAAACACTGGGCCTCATTTATCAAGCTGGATATGAATAGATTCATTCATAAATTGTTCGTACGAGCGTTTACACGAAAGACATTTGATATTCATGAAAATGCTTTAAATTCAGAAAAATGTTTGTATCCTAACTGCGTCTGAGTGTGTGTAAACTTTCACGTAAGAAGACTAACTAATGTAAACATGATTGACTTAAAAATATAGTCTCTAATTTGCCTGGATTACTGCACTTTTATACTTAATAATATAGAATATACTGTTGAGTTTATATTGCTTATTTTTATTACATGTACAGCATTAAGCAGACAGCTTTATCCAGAGTGATTACAGAAGTGCTTTTTCATGGTAGTTCCTTAGGACAGGGACGAAGAATACCACTGAGAAAATTTTAAGACAACCAGTCATTATATATTGTTGTAGTGTCTTTGCACTTGGCAGGGAATCAAGAATGGGTGATTGACCCCATACTGGGTCACGACCGCTAGTTTGGGAATCCTTGCTTTAACAAAATGGAAAAAGGCAGTATGTATTAACATAAATGTGACACACCAAACTAGGAGAAAAGCTTTAACTCAACAAATTGCTGACTACTGTATTTCCGTAAGACATGGGATTTTCTCCACTTTCTGTGGTGTAGGCATCTTTTCAAAAAAAATAGTAAGACACTTCCACCTAGTGTTGATGTTGTGTACACACTGCTGAGTTAGGAGGCAGAATTTCACCCCTGATCTGATGCATTTCTACCAGTTGATATAGTATTACACACACACACCCCATAAAACAGTAGTTCTGAACTGGTGGGTTGTCAATAGGCCCAGAGTGGATCTTCGGTTTGTCTTTTCTAATTTTATTATTATTCTTTTTTAAAAATCTGAGTATGGTGTATTATAGTAGTATTGGCACAGTATCACTGTCTCTACTACAGATTACGAAAGTAGTATTTTAGCTTTAGAGGGTCTATATTTAACTCACACCACCACCACATAGTTGATTATTTTCCTAAAAACACATGGGGCCATGCTGTTAATTTCTTTCTTAACAAATTACTGTAAGTCAATGGAAAACTCTCCAATATATACAGTAGTATATGGCCAAAGGTTTGTGGACAACTGACCATCATACCCATATTTGGGCCTTCCCCAAACTGTTGCAAGCACACAATTGCATAGGATGTCTGTGCATCAGTGCATGACTCCACTAATGCTCTTGTGACTGAATGGGCAAATACCCACAGCCAGGCTCCAAAATTTAGTGGAAAGCCTTTCCAGAAGAGTGGAGGTTATTATAACTAATCCACTAATTCTACAAATAATAGAGTAAGTCTGTTTCTGTCTTCATGCTCCACAGCCTTGTAACTCCAGTCAAAAATATACTTTAAAGTAAAAGCTTCTGAAAAGACTTCAAGAATTTTTCTTCAGTTTCAGATTTTGTTTGAGTAAAAACAGACTCAGATAGATTGAAGAGAACATACTACTGATGTTGCTGAACACATGATTGAAAAACAGAAAAAAAAACAGTAATCATGAGGAGATCATCTTTAGATCAAGCATGTTCATGGTTCAGCACAAGGTCGATCTTACAGCATTTGACGTCCCTGCAATCAGGTCGATACCTTAGATGGAGGTCAAAGGCATGCACCGCTTGAAACTGGCTGTTAGATGAGATGAATATTTAGCAATCAATGCAAGTCTCTATTCACAATCTTATATAATTAACATGCTTTTAGTTGTAGCAGTTGTTGTTGATGAGCTAGGGGGGTATTGATAATAACATGGGACATACGAGTCCTGTTATCTGACACTATTTATAGCATCTTTCTCTCTACTTCTCTTTCTCAGTGAGCTGAGCGTGCATGTGTGGCCATGAACAGAGCAAAACCAAAGCTGAGCAGAAAGTGGCAAGTGAGCTGAAAAACTGCAAACGTATTTATTTTGAAAAAAGTTTAACATTAGTGATTGTCTACTGTGCCAAGTGAACAAACCCAAAAAAACTAATATGCTCTCTCATCCTGAATCTCCCATGTTTTCTAAGCAGTGTACTAAGAGACTATTTGTTATTTATTTAGAGATTTATTTAAATGTCAAAGTCCACTGAAGTCTTAAATTATGCTGCTATGTTATATTTACAGTCTCAGACATGCAATGATCATAAAGAAAGGCAATAAGAGACATACTGCGATAGGCCTGGGCTTGACCTCTGACACAGGCATCATTCATATGATTGCACTTTTCAATCATCGGAGTACATCCGCCATTTTCCTGCTGGAGGGGAGACCAAAAGCCATGATGAAATAATCACATTAAAAGTATTTCTAAACATTATATTATTATTCATTCAATTAATCTATAGTCATATATTTTATATGACTAACATCCATTTTTTCTCCTTACTAAATAAACTATATGGCCAAAAGTATGTGGACATTTGACCATAACACCTATATGCGGGGCTTCCCCAAACTGTTGCCACAAAGCTGGAAAAACACAATTGTCTAAAATGTCTGTCTTTGCTGTAGCATTAAGATTTCCTTTCACTGGAACTAAGTGGCCCAAACCTGTTCCAGCATGCCAATACCCCTGTGCACAAAGTGTAGACATGGTTTACCAAAGTTGGAGGGGAAGAACTTGAGTGGCCTGACCTGGCCTGACAGAGCCCTGACCTCAACCCTACTTAACACCAACTTCACGCCAGACCTTCTTGCTCGACATCAGTGCCCATCCTCTTGTTCTCTTGTGGATGAATAGCCACAGCCACACTCCAAAATCTAATGAAAAGCCTTGTGAGAAGAGTGGAGGCTGTTATAGCAGCAATGGGGGACCAACTCCATATTAATGCCTATGGTATTGGAATGGGATATTCAATGGTCAGGTATCCACATACTTTTGGCCATTAGTGTAACAGCAGCACCCGTCCCAGAGGATGGGCATCAGGTCTGTCATTGCATCTTTATGAACTAGGACAGGGGTCTGCAGTCTCACCCAGGAAGGGCTTGTGTGGCGGCAGGCTTTCATTCCAACCAAGCAGAAGCCACACCTAATTCCATTTGTTTAATCAGTTCATGCTGGTCGCCAACTATAAAGTATGCCTCTAGTTTGGCTGTAATGAAAGCCTGCAGCCACACCAGGCCCTTGTGAATAAGATTGAAGACTCCTGAACTAGGACAACCAACTGTGTTAATATGATTAAGTAGTAGTAGGTAACTGCTACCCGTTCGTTCCTTGTATTCAAGGTCAGTATGAATGACTCAAACTTTTGTGATAAACATGGATGCTAACTTTATGTTGTTTTTTTTATAGGTTGGGTTCACTTTTTCACATTTATTCCACAGTCCATCTGTTTGTAGACAGCTGTATCTGTGTATGTGTAGGCTTTTGTATATATATCATATATCAAGGTAAAAACTAGAGTCATGACCAGAATCTTCATCTTTATTCTGAATCCTAAAGAGTGGTTTTAAAAAAATCATTTTTAAAAATAACTTTTGATTAATTGTAGAATTGCCCAGTGAGCAAGTTTGGCTGTTACAGAGTAACCACATATAAACAATAAAATTGTGACTGAAATATCATTTTCATAAGCATATCAAACACTTAAATATAATTCAACAGCGCCATATGTATGATATTCTGTAAGATCTTACCTTCAATGTTAGAAGAAAGTAGTCTCTGAGCCTTGACCATGCACCAGTTCTGAGTCCCACTAGTTTATCTTTCTGCCTTTAAATAAATATGATGTACAAATTTCCACCCTCCTGGTTTTCAAAGGTGCGATGGACATTCACCCATCAATCAACTAGAGAATACAGGGTGTTACAATAATGTACAAAACAAATCCTAGTGCAACAATTAGTCATGTGATTTCTTGCAGACTGGTACACAAAGATATTCTACCTCCCCTCTTACAAAACAAATGTTTTCAGGAACAAACTGTATTCGGTACTGCATCACTTCAAAGGAAAGTGTCATTTGTTTTACATTTAATAACTAGTGCTTTCACTGATAACAGCAACAGGCTGATTAGAGGCAAAAAAAAGCTGTTTGCACTGTAGTCAGGCCAATAAATCTCTTCTTCTGCGTAATAACATCTGAAGTATCAGATGCGTGAAGATTCTGGAAAAGCTGCCCTACAGCAGACACTGTGCTGTAAGAGCACAATGTCGCACTAACGATAAGCAATACAGCACTTCAGCATGAACAGCACTACTAAAGGTTTACTCAGTACAGGTGTATACAGCCTGTTTCTGCATCAAGCTTGCAGTTTTGCAAATGTGTTGCGTTTTCCGGTTCAGGATGTTATGTATATTTGCTTCACTTTGAGTCATTATAATTTTGTATGATTTTAGGTTGTTTTTTTTTTTTAAATCCCACACCATATTTCTTTTGTCCTCACCACCACCATGCCCCTCATTTTTGGGGGTCATCACACTTGAATAAGTTACATAAAGTTTTATGCCGTGTTATATTTGGGACGTTATGTGTTACCTTACAGACAGTTGTAGACAATGGTGTTACATTCTAGACAATGGTGAGTATTGTGTGTGCATCCACCAGTCTCATATTGACACCTCTTCCCATCTCTAGTCACAAAATAAGAGAAAACATATGTACTGTATATGAAAGAAAAGGAGGAGGAAATTGGAAAAAAGAAACAAACACTTTATTAAGTGTTTAATAAAGAAAAGGTAATAATGTTAATAACAATAAGAAGACGACATTCAAAAAGCAGTACTAATAATAGCATGTAGTAATAACAATAATGTATAGTGCAGGCCCTGGGCATTTCTTTTAGTCCTGTGGGTGAAAGCACCAAGAAGGAAAGAGAGAACATCCTCAAGATGTTTTTCCCTCTTGCAACTCTATCCATTAGTAGATGTGAAGGAGGTGATATTTTGTTTTTCAGGAGAGACCAGACTTCATACCAAAAATAAGCTACACCAAAACACTCAGGCCACAGCTGTTAACTCAATCAGCAACAGGATTTTAAAGATGAATCTCATATTTGACTATATAAAAAATAATGGGAAATAATATCTTTCGGATACTATGGTTTTTTAACTCACAAAAACATGCAGTGAATTTACATATAAAATATAACACAATTTTAAAGCACCGTATTCACATGAAAGGTGAAAAATGTCAATTACTGGATAATATCATTAGTGGTTAAAACTAGTAACATGTTCTGTCACTACTTAGAAGTTTGGAGGAAAAAGAATTAATATTTATCAAAGAGTGCCAGGAAAAAAAAGATTTTATATATTACTCATTATTTAAGTGTTTAAAATAAGACATTCAATACTAATGTAGAATATCAACAAGTGAACTACAAAGCAGGAAAAAATATTCCAAGGCATGAGCAAATAATTTCCGAAATGACTGGTTTCAGTCTTAGCCTGTGTATTCATGTTTGCTTTAAATTTATTGCAAAAGTCATGATACATGAGGAAATGATTTGCAGCTCCACGTTGATGTAGCCCTTGCTGATAGATATAGAAAACCCTTCATGGCTGGGAACAAGGAAAATAAGATGATCCAGCAAGTATTCCACTGCTTTAATGCACATTAAAGCTTTACACTTCCAGTGCACTTCATCTGGTCCATATTCAGCTGTATGGATCTAATAAACAACTAAAGTCAGATTCAGACCAAAGTGAACTGATGGAAATGATGTAATGCTGGATTGAGACTTGTACATTAATTTTAAATAGCTAACAGACTTTTTGTAATCTATGAAAGTTATCATTACCTTAAGACCTTTTTTTGTCACTAGATGCCTAACTTTACAGGACTTGCTGTCTGGTAGGCGTTTAGCTTCAGAAATTCTGACTAACAATCTAAGCAAATATCTAATGCCATGCCAAATTTTATGTAAATTATTCTCTTTCCATTCCTTTTATCCTCCTTAACTGAAGGTCAGTAAATAAGTAAATAAAATGCCACATACACCATGATCCATGAGAAGTAATGAAATATGAGGAAGCTGAATTCTGAATGAAATGCTGATATTGTAAACTACGACAAAGCACAAAGGCCAAAATGTTTGAATTATGGATGCAAGTTTAGGACCTTGAGCACCATATTCACACTGAGTTTTGTAGGATAGCACTGGCTGGCAAAAAGTTCAAATTGCTGTGAGAAGGAAATTATATTCAGTATATTTTGTGTGTTAGTCACCATCAAAAGATTACCATTTTTAATGTGTCCAGAGGTTTTGATGTTGCAGATAAATATTCTGTGGGTGTGTTGATAATGCAGACCACTGGCATCCAAATAAAACGGGAGGAAAAACCTAGTGAAGTTAAGCTAGGCCTAATTTTAACAGTTTCACCACTGGCTTCTCAGCCACAGTGTGGGGCAAATACACAGTGTTGTAATAATAGTAATATTTTTGTCCATGATGTACAACCTATTTTGGAATAATCTTTAATTCTTATTTTAGCCCATTATAAACTTATGCAGAAGGGCATCCAGACCATCAGTGACCACAAACCTACAACACAGACTCTCCCAACCAGCAGTACCTTCCTCCCTGATGAGCTCAATCACTTCTATGGTTGCTTTGACCAAGGCAGGAGGCAGCACACTACAAATGGTGACCCTTCTATTGTTCACCATCCCCTCTCATGTTCCACAACAGATGTGCATTCAGCACTGAGCAGAGTGAATGCATGTAAGGCTGCTGACCCTGATGGCTTCCCCAGGCGTGTGCTCAGGGCATGTGTTGGACAGATGGCACAGGTCTTTACTGACATCTTAAACCTGTCTCTGTTCCAGGCAACTGTCCCCACATGTCTGATGATAACCATCTTCCGCCCTGTTGCACTCACCCCCGCTGTAACGAAATGCGGTGAGAAACTGGTTCTAAGTCCCCTCTAAGTCCTGGACTCCCACCAGCCTACCTACCACCCGAACAGGTTGCCATTTCCACTGCACTTCATTCAGCCCTCACCCATCTGGACACCAACACCATGTACAAAAGGATGCTGTTCATTGACTTTAGCACTGCATTTAACACTGTCATCCCCAATAAACTGATCACCAGGCTCAATGACCTGGCATCAGCACCTCCATAGGCAGTTGGATTCTGGACTTTATAACAAATAGACCTCAGTCTGTTAGGTTGGGCAGTTACATGTCCTCAACCATCATCCTGAACACTGGCGTCCCACAGGATTGTGTGCTGAGTCCGCTGCTGTACTCCCTGTTTACCCGTGTGTGTGTATCTCTGCGTAACTCCAACATTTTCATCAAGTATGCAGATGACATCAAAGTGGTAGGTCACATCAGCAACAATGATGAGTTGGCCTACAGGGAGGAGATCCAAAGCCTAGCAGCATGGTGTTCCACCAACAACCTCACCCTCAACGCAGAGAACACCAACGAGCTCATTGTGGACTTCTGGAAATCAAAAAGCAGCAGCCACTCTCCCATCTACATCAATGGGACTGAAGTAGAGCATGTCTCGAGCTTCAAGTTCCTAGGTATCTACATCTCTGAGGATCTGTCCCAACATCATAAGATTCAAGATTCAAAGAACTTTATTAATCCCAGGGGGAAATTGCTTTGCCATGTTACAAATGCTCTCAAAAAGAAAGAAAGAAAAAAATAAAATAAATATATACCCATTTTATATATATATATATATATATATATATATATATATATATATATATATATATATATATATATATATATATATATATATAATATAAAATGGGTATATATTTATACCTATATATATATATATATATATATATATATATATATATATATATATATATATACCTAAATTTGTATAAAAATTCTCTTATAGAGAGGAGTTGTACAGCTTGATGGCCACAGAGATAAAGGATCTTCTGAAGCGCTCAGTGGAACACTTGGCAGTGATCAGTCTCTGGCTAAAAGTGCTCCTCTGGTCGACCAGCACACTGTGTAGTGGGTGAGAAGGGTTGTCCAGGATTGAGTGGAGTTTTGACAACATCCTTCTCTCAGCCACAACGTGAACAGGGTCCAGCTCCGTGCCAAGAACAGAGCCAGCCCTCCTGATTAGTTTGTCCAGTTTGTTTCTGTCTGCCACCTTCATGCTACTTCCCCAACAGACCACTGCATAGAAAATGACACTAGACGCCACAGACTCATAGAACATCTGCAGCATGGTGCTGCAGACATTGAAAGACCTGAGCCTCCTCAGGCCTTTCTTGAAGAGTGCTATTGAGCTTAATGTCCAGTCCAGTTTGTTGTCTATATGGACTCCCAGGTATTTGTAATCTGCAACAATCTCAACTTCCTCACCATGGACAGACAAAGGAGTGACGGGGGTCCTGGATTTTCTAAAGTCCACTACAAGTTCCTTTGTTTTCCTGACATTGAGCTGTAGGTGATTGAGCTCACACCAGGTAACAAAGTTGTCCACTACCGTCTGATATTCAGAGGTGTCACCACCCTGAATACATCCAACAACCACAGAGTCATCAGAGAACTTCTGAAGGTGGCAGGATTCAGAGTTGTAACTAAAATCATATGTATAATACTTCAATTCTGGTTAGGAAGGTGCAACAGTGCGTTTACTTCCTAAAGAGACTGAAGAAAGTTCATCTGTCTCCCCGGATCTTAACAAGTTTTTAATCGCTGCACCACTGAGAGCATCCTGACCAACTCTGTCACAGTGTGGTATGGCAGCTCCACGGTGTCTGAAAGGAAAGCCCTGCAAAGGGTGGTGAAAACTGCCCAACACATCATTGGTGCCCAGCTACCAGCCATTGAACATCTTCACCATAGTAGAGCATAGAGCATGCATCAGGGACTCCTCCCATCCCACTCACAAACTTCCAGGAGGAGATACAGGAACATTTGCACCAGATCCAGCAGGCTTCCTCCCCACAACCATTACCCTGCTGAACTCTACACTACACCATTAGACCACTGATGTTTTACTGCTTGCAATCATCCTGCAGTTCTATTCTATACTGTATATTCTGTATCATCTCTATATAATTGTAAATTCATAGTATATATATCCAAGGTTATCCTTTATTTTATATATATATGTATATATATATATATATATGATATATTATCCATGGGCAATCTGGGTACTGATTATATATATAAAAAAATGTACATATCTCTTACATATATTTATGCCTATGCTTGCATGTATTATTTTTATAGAGTTTTTCTATTATAACAGTGTAATTTATCATTCATACTCTTATCTACTGTACATATTCACTGCCCATAGCCTTGTTATTTATTTATTTACTCTACCGGTTGAATATGTAAATATATGTACTTTATTAATTTCCACAATGCTACTATTTGCAATTCTGGTAGATACAAAACTGCATTTCGTTGCTGAATACCTGTACTGTGCAATGACAAAGTTGTATCTTATGTGGTAGCACACCCACTGTACCTACAGCACAAAATTCTTAAATGGCTTTTTTGGGGTTGGTCATTCAATAAATACCAAACTCTACATCACACAATTTAATTTTGAACCAAATTCAACCAAGTTTACAGAATAACTTCTCATGTAAAATTGTATCACAGGCAGCAAAAGATAGCACAAAACAACAAACAAATAAACAGGAGTTTGTGAAGACAATAGTAATATGCATGCAATTAGGGTCTAAATAGGCTACACACCATTACACAGCAAACCCCCAAGACAAAGTGCAAAATTGAATCATTCTACAGGCATCACATTCTCAGAAAGTTTGCCTGTAGACTTAAAGGATAATAAATTACAAGGTGCTTAGTAAATTTTGTCGGGAGACAAAAACAACGTAAGCGTAAGACTGTGAATGTTCTATTGCTCACATACTCAAAAATAAGTTTAAATTGTAACAAAAAAGTGACAAAAATATATGGAAGTCTTTATAATATTAAGAACTATTCCAGCTAGATCTTTTACAAACACACAGACACTACAGGAACATTATAGATTACTTTCCATATAGTTGTAAAGCTGATGTGGGACTGGTTACAGCTGAGAAATGCTCTTTTACACGCTAGTGCATACTTGTGTTATCAGAATATTCTAGAACAACCGAAGGAGTTCTAGAATTCCCAAGTGAAAACTGGCCACCTATGAGTAGAACGTTCTAGAACACACGGAAACGGAATTCTAGAACTCGGGTCCGTCCTACCATCCAGCCCGTTTGCTTTGTGAGGCGAGCTGGAGGAGATCTCCACACTTCAAACACTTGGAGTTGGAGCTGGCCTCCTTCCGGGGAATGTTCCAACACTGCAGACAGCGCACACGGTACTTCTTATACCTGTCACATTCAAACCAGGATTCCCAATCATAACAAAGGTGAGGACTATTCTTGCTTTTCTATATTATGCTAAAATATACATAGATCAACTTGAATAAAAATCAAAAGCAGTTTGGAAAATAGTCACTGAACTCACATACTCTTATTTTGGCTGAATTCATGCTGGATGCAAGCAGCTCTACAAAGCTTTAAATAATACTCCAGCACTTTCCAACCTAATCTCTTTCTTACACAGTGAGTGAATCCAACAACTTCTCCAATAACTATTCCATTCATAAATTGTGAACCATTTTTATGATTCCCCATTTGGTCCCCCCTATCACATGGCTGCTACCAACCAGGGAGGGTTAGGGCTAGCACATGCTTCCTCTGAGACTTGGGATTCCACCACATTTTTCAAACTACTACTCATCATACTGCAACATCACAGGGCAGCTGAACACACTCAGAGGAAAGCTCTAACTACCCTCTTCTGCATATGATGCCTCACAGATGGTCATGATTGGATGGTGTGATTGACAGAGGATCAGAGATTATGGTCAGTTTTGCTCTCTCAGTGTCCCAGGCACAGATGGCTGTGCCATCACTGGGATTCAGACTCAAACTCCGGACAGTAAGGTGAACGCTTTTCTGTCACCCTACTCAGGAGCCCAGCAGTGAACCACTGAGCCAATAAAAATTGCAGTAATACCCCCCTATCTACACAGATAATCAGAGTGATTGCAATCTCACCTGATCCCACAGGCATTGCAGAGTGGCGTACCATCTTCCGCATCTCGCCATAAAGGAGTCTTCCTTGTGCAGCATGATGCACATATCTTCTCTAAAGAGCAAGAATCCCATCAGCAGAATAAATATTTCATCATCTACCTAATAATCAGTATCAGATGTGTGGTTTTGCACATGTTCATCAATTATGACATTCTCTCCTCAAATAAAACTGAAGCCAATATGAAATCAGAAAAGCTTAGATTTCTTAAAGACAGAAATCTGTCATAGTATTCACCACATATCGATAAACTTGCTTGATCAAAACATACTGCATACGTTTTTGGATAGTGGTATGGAGAGTGATTGTGGAACTGTAATGGGGGACTGAGAACGTCTGAACAGCTTGTTGTGTAGCATGATGCAGAAGTTAGTTAGTAGTTTGGGGTGTGAGCTAATGAATAACTCCATTTGAGTAAAGCAAACAAAGTCAGATACACCTCGAACAGCATGTAACACAAGGCAAACAATTAGTCTAGTTACCCAAAAATCATTTCACACATCCTGATATCAGCCATGCCCTATGTCTAATGACTTTCTAAAAAAATTTATAATGAATTATAATGTAATAAATTATATTATATGCAGCCCTTATTTTCCACTCAGACTCTGCCATGTTCTACTGTGGGATCAGAGCTCCCTCTGCTGTTGGAATAGGGTACTTTAAATGCATCATTTATGTTATACTGAAAAAGTACATCTAATTCAATGTTGTCCTTATATACGAACTTGCAAATTGATATATTCCACACTGTGATAGAGGGCTGTATGTTTCTCATACCATTCTAACCTCAGTACTTACTGCACAGGCTGGCCGAGTCACTCTCCTCTTCCGAGCTGCTGGTTCGCTGGGAATTCTGCAGTGATCTGGACCTACAGCTTCTGCTTCTCCTGCCACGCCTGCACAGCTTACTACACCACAGACCAAGGACAGTGAGACAAGGTTCTCCAGCAGGGACACAATGCAAACATATATGTAAGCATAGTTTACATTACTGTGTTTTATGAAAATTTGAATTTTTCATATACATCTCTAAGATGACCCATGTGTTGTAATTGCAGGATTTGGCAGTGTAACCACTGATTTGTAAATGTCCTGAAAGTACATAAGCTGCTACGTGAATATAAAGACTTAAAATTAGGGTTACTTGGATTTGTGATTTTATAAAATTATGAAGTCTAGTGTAGCATTTATGTATAGTGACTTAGTGTGTTATAGTAGCACATTTAAAAAGCCTATGTTTTGTGTTGTGTAGAGGACGCAGTGCTTGCCTGTAGTTGGAGGTGATGAGGAGGCGGCACTGGTCTGTGCTGTGATCCAGCTGTGTGTGCATGCTGAAAGTTACTCCCTGAAGCCCTGGGTCCTGTAGATCAGCGCTGCGTGCTGGGTGAGCCTGCTTCCTAGGCGTCCTCCTTCGGTTACCCCATCCGGGCTGTGTGGAGGTCTTTTCGGCCTCTTGGAGTGTCTCATCCTCCAGGTTATTGTTTACATCTGCTCTTGATGGTGGTGTTTCTGACACCAGTGCACTTTCACACTCTGCTTTTTCACCTTCATTGAAAGAAAAGCATGAGTCTTCATATTTTTCAGCAACCAGAGATGATGTAAAGTCAACAGAGCTTATTTCAGGACTTTGTGGAGCCTCAGATATGGACGAAACACTCGCCATTTCATTCACACCCTCACCGTTCTCTATGCTGTGTTCACAAATTTCCACTTTTTTTGTCAAGTCAAGTGGAAGCACTGACGTTTCAACCAGGAAACAGTGGTCAGTCCTTTCTTCGCTCATTACCCTGCTGGAAAGTAAACTGTCCTCTGTGGTCTTGGAAATGAGCTCTGCAAGATCCTCTACAGCTTTGATTGCTGCACTTTCACTGTTCTCACTGGTGCTCTGAATTGCCAGGTGATCAGTTGGATCAATGATATGTGGAACAGAGCAGCAAACATCAGACTCCATGGCATGTTCCATTGTATCAGTTCTCATGGACACAATAGAAGCGGAACCAGTTGAAGGAAATGAGGACCATTCTCGTGTGACATCTCTGTCTTCAGATTTAGTATCTGTTTTAGTTTTTTGGGTTTGCGATTCTTCTTCCTCTCCATGTGTTCCACCAGAGTGCAGCAGCCTCTCGCACTGGAGGTTTATGAGACTCATCACCTCCCATGGACTACTGCTCAACATAGAGAAGGCTCCTGTAAAGCTAGGCTGTGTTTTGACAGTTCTAACTTCCTGACCTTTTTGCTTCAAGCTAGTTGAGTTGTGTGAAACGATCATCTCTTTGGTGCCATCGTGGAGTTTTTCCACATCCAGACCATGCTGTTTTGGTGGTGTAACAAGCTTGGTGGCTTCCTGAAGAAGGTATAAGATGGAAGACTGAGTCATGCAAACATCTTCAGAATCCATGTCCTCTTTGGTACTTTCTGTGGTCTTGGAGCAGTTTCTGAGATCAGCTGGACTGTTAACTTCCGAACTCATGCTTCCTTGACTATTCTGTTTATCCCAGAAAACAAAGTTATTAACAGTTATGTCAAGTCATGCTCATTAGTGGAATGTACGTTTCATATCATGTCATGATTTAAGCTGGTTTTACGCTGTGCGGGTAGATCAGTACTTAAAAATTTTTGCCATTGCCACTACCATATTTCTAAGTGTCCAATGAGTTTTGTGTCATTCTATGCTGCCCTCCTGGATTTTAGACAAGCATTGTAGCAGCTCTGAGATTATAATGAGAAATTTCTGATACTGCCAAAACTGCATGTCACATTATACAGCTAGATCATCTGGTGACCAAAGAATTCTTTTACAAAGTTGAAAATGCTGTGATAGCAAAATCAGGCCAAAAATCATACAGCGTAAACCCAGCTTTAGTCATGGTGTATGATCTGACTTTTTCCAAGATATTAATTAAAACAAACTCAACACAGTGGCAAAACTGTAACTCTACTCTACAGTTTATCTAGAAATTATAACTTCATGTTTATTTCATTTTCCCATTGAAAACAGATTACAACATGGCCTAAAGTTTGAGTCACACAGCAGTTGAATCCAAGTCAAGTCAATGTTAACTTTATCATCAAGCTGGAATGTTTTTGGTGCTGTTAAAATGATATAAATTATTTGAATGTACCTCATTAAACATTAAGATATTTAATAACTTAAAAGTTAACAAATTTACCTTGTAGTCTTATTTACGGCATAGAAAGCTGAAAAAGGGGGTGTCTTCAAGCAGTTTTTACTTAACCTAGAACAGAAAACATGAACATTTACAGCTGTAAACAAAAGATATCAGAGTTTTCAGTGTTGGTGGATCAAAAGCTCACATTTATACAACACTCAGAAATATCATTGAGTTTTTTTGACTATTTTTGATATTAAATATAACTTAACCATTGTAAAACCTAACTTGTATTAAACTCATGTTGGGTTTATGATAGTAAAGGTATGTTGACTGTACAGTTTTGCACTTGCCAGTATAAACAAAATTAGATAGACATTAGGCAGCTGTATATGTAATGATATCACTATTATATATGGCTTGTAAATTTATACTATTCAAATATATGAAAAGGACATTAGCAATCTACATGACTATGATATTTTATATAAAATGCCTGAGCCAAAGAAAAAGTAAATGTTATATGTATGTATTTATGAGATTTATGAACTCACTGTTACTCAACTGGATGGTTACACTGCGGTCAAATTTTAATCGAAATATAAAGCATCTTACTATATTTAATCCGTCGAAATATCTATTTTTTGCTACAGTTGTTACAATGTGAGTTTTCTGAGGCGATTCTTTTAACTCTTGCACGCGCGCACACACGCACAGACACACGCGCACGCGCGCACACACGCACAGACACACGCACGCGCGCGCGCGCACCTTCACTGCACCAGGTGTAGCTTCAGCTATATCAGTGCTACAAAGACAAGTTTTTTCCTATACAAATTCTTCCAAACTTCAATTCCACTACTCTTTAAAAGCTTCCTACTTATTTTCAAAAATGTATACGAACATATAGAGAGAGATCTAACATCATAATCACCGGTGATCCCTCCATCCTGTCCCTAAGCACAATCAATCACAATTAAGCTCCTCTCATTATTCTTATTACAACTGTCTAAATATCATTAAATCCCTCTAAACTGCTATCCAACAAGATCATTTATCTTACCTAATAAAAACTCGTTCGTTGTTTTTATATCCATGCAGCGTTTTCCAATACATTTATATTTTTGAGACGCTCAGTCGCGTCACGTGAGGATAACATGTCACGTGACCATCAGGTGTCCAGGTGTTGCTAGTTTGAGACTTAGCTCATTAAAGCCAATTAAAAAAAAAAAGTCTACTAACTTAATTATAACTGAAATTACATATTCTCGGTGAATTTACTTTTATTAATACTAATTAATATGGGTAAACACACATTATATTTTAATAAACTCTTCTTAATATCACTTAGTTTACTAAACAGACAACAGTGAAGTAAGGCTAGCCGCCATCTTTGAGCATCTATCATACCTCTGTATATATAATATTGATAAAATATATTGGCAACAATTTGAGTTTTATGGTTAGTATTTATTCAGGTTTGTGCAAAGACACTTAAAAGTGAGTTGCTTTATTTAACAGTTCAGTGTGTTTGGCTGTTACTGTGGTCAGTTTTGTGCGCAAAGACAAATAACAGCACAATGTTATTGTTGTCCAGGTTAAAGATTATTAGAGACCATAAAGTGTATGTAGTTCTAGGTCTTGTATGTAGTTCTAGCAAAAAAATATCATGTATCATTTATCTCCTAATAGTTTGCATGTTCTCTCCATGCTTCAGGGGTTTCCTCCGGGTACTCCGGTTTCCTCCGCAGTCCAAAGATATGCATTGTAGGCTGACTGGTATTTCCAGATTGTCTGTAGTGTGTGAATGGGTGTGTGAGTGTGTGTGTGATTGTGCCCTGCGATGAACTGGCACCCCGTAAAGGGTGTTCCTTTCTTTGTGCCCCGAGTCTGCTGGGACAGGCTCCAGGTTTCCCTGTGACCCTGTGTAGGATAAGCAGAATAGAGAATAGATGGATGGATGGATGGATATTATCTCCTAATACTAACCAAGGTATAAGTTCCTTTGCATGCTTCTGAATGAACTTAATAAAACAGCATTTTGAGTTTAATAATTTATATTTATTCATTTGACAAACAACATTATGCAAAGACACACGGCAGTTGCTTTCTTTAACAGTTTGGTGGGTTCAGTTGTTTACTTGCTGTCACAGTAGGGTTCCATATTAGAGACGTATGTGAGGTTATATATCTTAAAGCAAAAATATCATGTATATTAATAGTTAATACCTGTACATGGGTAGCATGATGGCTCTCGTAATACCACTCAAGGCATAAATTCTGTTAGTGTGCATACTCCTGACAGGCTCAGAGAATTAAATCAATTGTAGTTCCACAACTCTTAAGGCTGGCTTTCCAAAAAAAAATAAATAAATACAATTTCTGTTATGTCTTGACTCAGACTAAATTACACAGACAGAAGAAAACCCTGTTTATCATTTTGAAAACCAGTTTTAGAGGAGTTGTCTTCTTTTGGAAGCCAATGTCACCAAACAGCACAGTCACTGCAATTTCTTTAGCCCTTTATCCTTAGACAGATGAATGAAAATGAATTTAACACATATCTTTAAAAAATAAAACATGCTAAAAAAAAACTTAATGAATGACAGAATAACATTTATATTGTGATCTGTTTTACTTTTACACACATGTATAAGGAAATATAAAAATTGTGCGTCTGATTGATGTGCGTAACACAAAATGTCACCTTCAATATCTTTGGAAATTTTAGAATGCTACAGCAGAACTCCTGAACTCGAAGGTGATTCTAAAACTTCCCGTCCAAGCTGTTCAACCATCTAACTTAACAGTTTTTACAAGGCATTTCTATGTTCCTGACCAAAAGGACCAAGTGCTTTTGTTGATCCAGATGTTGTGCGTTTCTGAAACACCATTCAGTGCGTGTGGACTCTCTGGACACATTTGAAAAGAGAAAAAACAAGCTGATGTTTTGTTCTCCGCACTACTCTTCGGTCCTTTAAACACGAGACTCACGATCGTCTTCATAAAAGATGTCTCTCATGTTTGCTCGGCCTTTACTTCAGCCCTCTTTTCTCAGTGATGTTTGGGGATGTGACCATCAACGTAGAAGTTTCGCGTGACCTTGGGTAGGGTCAGCTCAATGCCATCCAGCTCGGGAGTCAAAATGATCTGGCAACCAAGACGAGAGTTCTCCTGCAGCATAGGGGCCATATCCAGCATGTCATCTTCCCTTTAAAGGTAAAAAGATGTTACAAACACATTAGATGCATAGCACATTCATATGAAGAGACAGTCTAAACTCAGTATAGTGTAAGAAAAGCATTTCTACAACTTATAAAAGGAAAAGTCTATTACACATGCTAATAGTTAATGAAAAATAACAGTCCCTGATTATTATTATTATAGTCATCATAAATAATGGATGAATAATTAAATTAATACATCAACTATAGTCAATATTTGTAAAACCTACAAAGTGTCGTTAAGTAAATTTACTTGATAAAACAACTGGATGTACAAGGAAGGTGTTGAATATTGGTACAAGTGCTGAGTTGAAGGAATTAAAAAAAATGCCTACATGACTATAATATACGAGTATTACCTTTCTTCAGGCTCAGGTAGCTTGTCATAGTACTCATTATTTACATAAACATGACACGTGGAGCAAGCCAATGATGCCTCACAGGCCCCTGAAAAAGCAGGAGAATGAGTTCATGATTTTCAAATGTCAATCCAAGCAGCTCCTTTGTAAGTGGAAAACAAAATGATCTTTGAATTTATATTAAAATGAACATGTTTGTTGCTTTACACAATTCATAGCACAGCATGTCATAGATTTTTTTTATGTCTGAGAATATTAATGTAATGTGGGGAAAAATCATGAATTTTATAATGTGCCATGCCAGAATGACATACAAATCCATGAAAATGTTATAAAGTTTACCTTCAAGATCAATGCCATGTCTGTGTGCTAGATACAGAACATTTTCTCCTACTTTTCCCTTCACCGGTATCCTCTTCCCAGACCGGTCAATGAACACCACATTAATGCTGCAGCAGAAAGCGTTTAGTTTAGTAAAATATTATATTTAGATATAACATGTAGAAATTGCACCTATGACATTGTATAAATAAATAATGGTTATAATATGGACAAAATAATAAATTGCAATAATGTTACTACAGTGTGTATTGCAATAGTGATGCTGCTTACAATAGATTAAAATACAGTACACCGGTAAAAGGTTGAAGGTTGCAGTCCTGCATTATATGGTTTAAAGTTATTTACATTTGTTGGATTAATAAATAAAATTTCCCTATCAGACATTGGTCACGATGATGGAAATTGCAATTACAAATAGTCAATTAATAAAAAATAACGATTATTAATAAAAAATTAATAACGTTTGCTACAATCAAGGGCCTGTGGGATGTTTTTACACTGAAACTTGGTTGTATGGAAGTTAAGATATAACAAGAATATTAAAGAATTATCCCAAGGATTCATTTGTAAAATGCATTTCCACGATATATGAGGGAGAAAGCTGAGGAGACGCACACATCCTCATCTGGATCCTCTACCGTCGAACTGCCATCCTCACTCTGGTGCCCATCTGAAATGATAAACCACAATGATAAATATGGTGAAAATCAGGACTATACATCTCTACAAAGTACACATATTTAAATACTAAGTGCTAGGAGAAGATTTTCACCTCTCTAAGCCATTATGTCATCATGAAATTTCCTTGTACATCCTAAATGTTATGTGAAAGAGCTTGGAAAAAATATTGCACTGTGATAAAAACTGTGAATGTCATAAGCCATGTTGATGAACGTTTGGCTATTGGCATGTGTTACTGTACAGAATAGTTTGCGTCTGTTGTATTGCATGAATTTATCCATGACAGAAACTAAACTGGGGTATCTGTAATTGTTCACAATATAAACAAACAAACAAACAAACAAATAAATAAATAAGAAACAGTTGGTTAGGCACATTTACAATACATTTTCCTGCTGAGATGAAAATCAGCAACACCAGGTTCAAGGCCATGATTCTCCACCAGAAAAGAGTAGGACACTCTCTTCAGGGGAGAGGAGAGACCTTGTTTAAGTATCTTGGGAACCTATTCACAAGTGACGGAAAAAGAAAGCATGAGAATAAAAAAACTTATCAGTTCAGTGGTGTGAGTGTTACAGTAACGGTCTGTAGTGGTGAAGCAGGAACTCAGTTTGTGGATAAAGCCCTGTGTTTTCGATGTCCCTGTCCACACCTATAGTCACAAGTGACTAAAAGAACAATGTCACAAGTACAGGTGGTGAAAACGAGACTCCCCCGCAGGGGTGCCAGGCTTACTCCGAGTAACAGGGTGAGAAGCCTGACAAAAGTAGAACCGGCAGCTGCGGTGGTTTGGGCACCTTACACAAGGATGGCCCACTGGAGAGAGACCTTGGGACAGACCCAGAAACCACTGGAGGAATGATATCATATCTCACTGCTGGCTTGGGAATGTCTGGGGATCCCTCAGGAGGAGCTGGAAAGTGTGGCTGGGAATAGAGAAGTCTGGACTGACCTTCACAGCCTGTTGCCACCATGACCCACACCAGGAAAAGCAGCAGAAAGAAATAAAAATTGATTGGATGGATGGATGGATAGCTTGATGGATGGACAGATTGATGGATGGATGGATGCCAGTAAAGATCAATAATATCACAATAATGATACACACACTGGATATATTGCACAGCCCTACTGAGAACACGATTCATCACTGTTAGCACCTGAAGCAAAACCCTCAGATAAGCTGAAAGAAGTGTGACACTGAGAATAACCCGTTTAACACACACGTGTAGCTCGCTCCTGTTTATCAATGATTTATTCTGTCTGTGTAGCAGCTCAGTTCACTCACTTATGGAGGTCTGTAAGTGTCTGCTCGGCGCTGAGAAACGGCGACTCGACTTCGCTATCGTGGCACCATTGCAGATGTTTAACCGGTTAAATGGACAAACACGACACTGGGGTGCAACTTTAGCCAATCTTAAAGTCAGCCTGATGCTCGCCCGGACTGCAGCGGCGGCCGCCATGACAGTTTGGTCACGTGACTCCTGCTCCTCTTCTTCTCTTGTGAATCATGGCGGACTAGATGAGTTTATCGCCGCCTAGTGGACAACTGTGAAACCAGGAGTTACACATAGCTAATGGCTCCATTTCCAAGTGTATCTGTATGCATCCTGCAGGATTACAAACCACACAAGACACGCCCACTATTACAAGTTACGCCCACGACTAATATGTAAAACATCAGTGAGGATTACAAACCACGCCCCTTACAAGGCACGCCCCCAACCGGACACACAGACATACATATACAGAGATATATATGTGTATATATATATATATATATATATATATACACATATACACACACGCACACACACTCTTTTTGTACTGCTTATCCTGCTCAGGGTCACAGGAAGCCTGGAGCCCATCCCAAGGAACAAGGTGGGGGACACCCTGGAGGGGGTGCCACCATATCACAGGGCACAATCACACACACAATTTTTAGATGCCAATTAGCCTACACCACATCTTTATACCTGGAGGAAACCCCCGAAGCATGGGGAGATCATGCAAACTCCAAGCACACAGGGCAGAGGCAGGAATCAAACCCCCAGCCCTGGAGGTGCAAGGCAAACATGCTAACCACTAAGCCACCGTGCCCCGTAGAGTTACATTTAATATTGTGAAACATCCACAAAACAAGTTAATTCTTGTTATCACTTGTTATAGCAGCTACATACAGTCAGTTATCAACACTCACTGCTTTTTTCTCTCTCTCTTAAGGTTACTAAGACAAAAAAAATGCACTTGTCATGTTACTGAGAAAATGAAAAGCGTAAACTCCGTTGTCCTGAAGATGTTCCTATGTCAGAAAACAGCTTTACTTCTGACTGTTACAAAGCACTGATAGTGGAGACTCCTTCCATAGACGCTAAAGAAAGCTTCACCATATCAAGAATTACACACTTTTTTTAAAAAATCTGTTTATGTGGAGTGATCCCCATACCTCCCACCAGATACTGATTTCCACCACACCCAGGATGTGTGGATGTGTGTTTTCTCGGAATCAGGACCAGCTGTGAGATAGAGATGGAATTTCTTTTTCAGTGAGTCAGATCATTTGGCTCGGGTCACCTATGAGAGCTAACTCTCCCAAATTGCTCATTGCTATGTTTTTTTTCTAAATCAGACAAAGTTTAAGACCATTTGACCAGTGATTTTTTTTCTTTGCCTAACTATGGATGAAACTGTTTCATGTTAATTACATGTCTATCTTCTAGTTACACTACTGTGCATTGCATTTTTTTTTAAATTTACTTTAATATCAAGGCAAAACAAATATGCACAGACAAATAGAGTAATCATTCCTGTATTAATTTTACTGTGCCTCCTGTGTCTGTGCTTCATTAAGAAGTTAATTTCCGTGTATCCTGATAACTGAGCGCCCCAACACGCTAAGCATATATACAACAAATCTATATAGTAAATATCCAGCAAACACTGGCAGCCCACATCTGGACAGGAAACTGCACACTGGAGTTACACACTGGTGCAACACTGTCCCCACAGCATTGGCCAATGTTGCACCGATGGTCAAATCCTGAGTGGGTTAATGTGGGCTGCCACATCGGGCCAGTGCTGTGGGGCCAATATCACACCAATGTGCAAATCCCCAGTGGCCCAATGTGGGTCAGAACCACATCCGGTTCTTACTGGTTTGATATGGACAGCCCACACTGGACCATTGGTGATTTTCTCACTGGAGTGACATTGGCCTCATGACACTGGGCTGATCTGGGCAGCCCACATCAGGCCACTGGGGGTTTGCCCACGTTGAACCCTTACTGATCCAATGTGGATAAAATTAAACGGAGAGCACTATTACAGGAAGACCATAATTGGCTGTCCATGACTAACATTTAGGCAGCTGGCTCAGATTCTGCATTTCACTATGTTATCACAAATGATCCTAAAAACAATATGAGATAACTAACAGAATTTAATATATGATGTAAATGAATCAATTTTTCATAAGTAATATAAATATATTAAAATAGATTTTAAAATACAAAAACAAATATTGAATAAATACATTTGAACTAAAATAGACTGATAATAGATCAATAGCTTTGTTTTTTTATGTATAGAACATTTCTATACATAATAAATTATCCCGTAAATATATGAGGAACACATAGGTAAGTGTACCCATTAAGCATTTAAAATCACTTTCAACTTTGACATCAAATTAAAAAAAAAGAAAGAAACTAATAAAGAAGCCACTAATGTGCACTATGTGGTTGTTTTAACCAGTTCTGCTATTTGTTACTAGATGGATGTTTTTTTTCCCCATGCCAATCAGATTAGCCAGTGTGCATGCAGTCACTAGTGACCTTGAAGAGAGTAACAGAAAACTTTGCTGTTTAGCAGCAGACATTTTTTTGGCTATTTTCAGCTATTCCTGTGGCAAACAGTGTAATCTTATGTACAATTCAGAGACTAAAGCTTTGTTTTATGTATATGATGTAATGCTGTTTTAACAATTAATACTATTTCTTGTCAAAAAGAAAACTGAGTTTTCTAAGTTAGCAAAGACACTGCACTGCATGGCCAAAACATGAGTGCAGTCACGTGGTGTACTGTCAAAGCATCAAGCATGCATACTGCACATAAATCAGCTTTTTTTTTTTTTTTTTTTTTTTTTTGTGGGCTTAAATGGTAAAGTGCTACATGATGTGTGCTGTATTTAACTGAACTTTAAATGTAGAACTCTCTTTAAGTGTAGAATTCTAACTTGTAAAATTATTTCTTAAAATACTTGAGATTAAACTTGAGTGGTCTGTTTCCTATTTGACCACCAGATGGCGCCAAAACAAAGAAAATTCATGTAAAGAACTAAAATGTAGAATAGAATAGAATAGAATAGATAATTGAGCAATAATAATAAAATAATATGCAAGAATACAGTAAAAGAAATCTAATCTGGTTTAATCATCTCCTGTACACTTTTATTAAAACTCTTTTTTTATTATTTTATTTTATTTTAATGTGTAATTGCCCAATATACATTTTCCTATCATGTACATTCATAGAACATGGTGTTTTTAATAAGAGTGAAGGTCTAAAGATGTTCCTGTTTTAGTAATCTAGGTCTACTGTAAAGTCCAAAATATATCTTTCTGTCCTAAATACAAAGAATGCAGTAATCTGCTTTTTCTACAGCATGAGTCTGAATTACCTAGTGTATGGGTGTGTGTGTGTGTGTGTGTGATTTCTATCACAGTCTTGTTTAGATGATCACAGATGTTTAGACTAAAAATAGTTTTTTTTTTCCCGCTCTACAGAGAAGACTCATCGTTAGTCTGATGGCTGCAGGAGATCGAAAGGAGAGATTAGACAGAAGAAGCCACATCTGTGATAGCAACAGAGGCCTTTGTTTCAAACTGACAGAATTATTGTTCTGAGGCAAAGAATATTACTGCGTATATTCATGAAGAATTCATTTTCATGGGAGATTTTGTACACATTTCATTTATTTACTTGTGGTTAAAATGGTTCATTTTTTTTAATGTGTGATTTTTTTTCACATGTTCATTCACATTTTACATTTCATTTCCACCTGTGAATTTTTTAAACATGATTAATTTTTCACATGATTTTTTACACATGATTCTTTAATATTCATATGTGATTATTTTTACATATGATTCATTTATTTTTTATTTTCATGTGATTTTTTTATTCTTTTTGCCTACATGATTAATTTATTTTCCACATGATTTTAAGAGATTTATTTATTTTCATGTGTCATTTATTTATTTATTTATTTATTTATTTATTACAAATGATTCATTTATTTTCACATGATTTTTTCACAATTATTTTTTGCACATGATTTTTTTTTTGTCATTGTTTTATTTACTTTCACATGTGATTTTTTTTTTGTCAAATGATTCATTTAATTTTACATGTGTTTTTGTACACGATTCATGTTCAAATGTTACATTTTCATATGTAGAGCATGTGGCAATTTTTCACATGATTAATTGTGTTTTTTCGCATGATCACATATTGTTCACATGATATTACATCTGTTTCCTTGAGTTCATAGTACCAGGATTTGGCAAAACATGATGACATGAAAAATGTACTATCACATGTGAAAAGTGTGTGATTTTTCCATAAGGATAGCTAACTTCCCCAATATCTTTTCTACTCTCTGAGCCATTTCAGGACATAGAATTTACTCCATTCTTCTATTTTCATATCATCGCTTATTTGAAAGCAGAAAGTGAAACTCTGCACAGATTCAGCAGGACAACAGAAGACTTTACTTCACCACTGTGTCTTTTTAAAGGAGCTGTATGTCACAGTGGTAGCCTAAGTCTGTTTGATGATTATCTAATTTTTAAATTAGGTTTGAAAGAAATAAATCTACTTTTCTGCTTCAGCAAATTTTATGTCATGCATGACTTTTAAATGGTGGGGAAAAAACAAACCACTGTGGAGGGAGAATCAGCATGGGATTCAATCCAGCAATCTCAGATGGTGAGAATTTTGTTTGTGTAATTTTGCACAGATGTGAAATGGAGTGCACTTGTGTTTATGTCTGATGTCAGCCATGTTTTGTGGCTGTTTTGTGAAATTTAATATGTTTACTACATGGCGTTATTGAATATTACACAAAATATGCTTTAAAACAATGATTCAATCATTCATTTTTAATGAATAAAGAGAAATGAACTTTTTTATTGTCATTTAACCAAATTTGCCACATATGCGTCCACACGTCTGAGTCACGACCAAGGAAGGTTTTCCTCTGTGGTCTCAAGAAAAACATCGTAGCCCTTGCACACATGCCGTGGTAAATATGGCTAAGGTGTGAAATAAGATGTCAAGCCGCCTACAAAATATAAAATAGGTGCAGCTAAGGGCACTTTCTTGTGTCACCCATGCATTTAACTGTCTCCTCCTGCATCCCTCTCTCCCTCCTGATTTCAGGGCCTGCAGGCAAAATGGCTTAATGAAGCAAACTGCCCAAAGCGATCAGGTGGGGAAGGCAGGCATTTACCTGTTACACCTATTTAAATGCTGAGTAGGGTTTATTAAGATGATTCATGATTGAAAGGTGAACCAAAACAAGCAAATGAGGTCAGTACTTTCCCAGGGTAGCTTTCATGTTGTGAAGGTTAGTACTTGCATGATTTAAATGAGCAATTCAGCTTAAGGGTTGTACAGAATTTGCAATTACATTCAATTTTTTTTTTCTATTCATTTACATGTAAAAACCCATGGTGCACCATTGTGCGCAATGATTTATTTCTATGTCTACAACATGCAAAGAAACCTGAATCCTTTTTTTTAATTTTTTTTTTTTATTGTAAACATTGTCACAAAGCAGATTTATAGAAATCTGGATGTAGATTTAGATTTAGAATGAGCAAGCCAGAGGCGACAGTAGCACAGAAAAACTCCCTGAGATGACAAGAGAGCGAAACCAGATTCAAAAGGGAAGCCATGTACCAGATGCAATTATAAATCATTTTAAATCATCTCTTCTACAATTGTATACTATAAAGTCAAACAATACTTAGCGTGTTAAGGATGTACATTATGAGCGTATTGTGAATTAGAGTTCTGGGATGAGGACAGGACAGCCTTTACGATTACAAATTAATTCCCCTGAAAAGAATTTAGAAAAGAATTTTCTTCTCAAAGTGGGGCCCATGATGCATAGCAAAGTGGTAGCTCAGTGGTTAAGATGTTGGACTGAGCAGAAGGTTGAGAGTTCAAATCCCAGCCCCACCAAGCTGCCACTGCTGGGCCCTTGAGCAAGGCCCTTAACCCTCAACTGCTCAGCTGTATAAATGAGATAATTGTAGGCCACTCTGGATAAGGGTATCTGGTGAATGCATAGCCATGGGGTCTGTGATAGTTTGATTTTGGTACAGCGGTCGAAATCGCAATCCACTATTATATTATCAAAGTGATTAGCATCCTTTTACACAAGTTAGTTCCAGTCCACTAATTTGATTAGTCGAGCGACATTCCAAGTGTACCTATATTTCCTATACCCACACTGGGACGTTTCACTGTGTGTATCACTTCACTCGTTTGTGTTCACCCCGTAAAATTCCTCTTCCTATTTCAAAATAGTTACTACAGTAGTGTTGGTGACATCATCAGTGGACAAACAATACTTTTCAGGAAAAGAACTTTTGGCTTACAATATAAAAGCTCGTCAGATGAAGATGAAAAGGAAGAAGGGACACCATTTTCACCAGGAGCACCTTGAACGAGAATGTACAAATCAACGTGAGCTAGCTAGCTAGCGAACTAGCCGACATGCGAGTGAGTTGTAGCTTCGGGATCTAATTCCACTAGCAAAAATAAACAGAACATCTTCTCACTTACTCAATATTAATATTAATATTAATCTTGTTTATAGAACTAGAATTACCTTTGGCCTCATCCCTGCAGCAAATCACAGCTGTGCTGATATTCATTATAACCGCACTCTTGCACGTGTAATATTGCTTAAATGTAGCCAATTTGACTTGGCGCTTTAATTAAATGGCTTTAATCCAAACCTCAGCAACTCACAAACAGGTAGGCCTATAAATAATTTCAATTAATATGCTGGTGGAAAGTTCAGGAGCAAACATTTCTATGGCTCCAATAAAGAGCCAGAATATTATTGTACATATTTAACTGTTGGATTATGGATTATAATGTTGGAATAGTTGGATTATGTTCAGATTTTTTTTTTACAGTCAAAGAGGTCCCTGGCTGCAAAAAATTCAAGAGCCAATTTTCTCTCTTAGCTGGTCCTTACACTTTATTGGGTTAAGTTGAGCCAGTGTATAGAGTTAGTGCAAGGAAACAGACTTTTTTTTATTTCCTCAAACCCTCTACATGTACATGCAGTCTCTTAGCTGTGCTATACTGTAACAGACTTACGTCTGGTAAATGTGCCGCAGGCAACTGTATATTCTATACACATTACAGTACATGTATATAGAAGTACCGCTTCTCTGTGTCTATTCGAAAAATTCAGCAGGATTTGTCCATAACTGGAAGTATTTTTCTAATGTTTATGTAAAAAAAACCTGTACAGTTACGTACACTCTAACCATTAGCATAGTTTTCATTGTTTGTATATGCTGCTCCTGTTTTGCAAGGTTGTGAGAAAACATGGGTGTGACCTGCGGTACAATTGTAACACTTGTTTTAATCATATAGCATCTTGCTTCAGAGGCACTCAGGCTGTTAAGAGTAGTAAAATGTGGCAGCACTCAGACAGAAAAGATGCGCACACTAATTTCCACGCTCGTAAGGATGAATTACAACTGAGGAGAGACATTTTTTAAATTATAGAATTATGGTTAAACCATAGCAATCATATACCATAACATAGTAATAATGGTTAATATGATATAACAAAAAAAAAATTGAAAAGAAATGGGTGATTGTTCTGTGTGTGTTTCTCTGCATGTGCATAATGAACATCTAATGATCCTTTGTAATTACTTAATATTTTCCAAGATTTAATTCAAACAAAAAAATATGTATACAATTGTGCCGAAAGTCCTCTACTCTATATTTTTGGAAAACGTCACCTGACCCATTTCTCACCATCTGCCTCCGTGTTTCCTTTCTGCTTAACTGTAAGTGAATAGTGTGAATATCTCATGGACATGGTTTAAATGGGAAAAGGACAGATAAGAACAGGCAAGTGAGTACACGTCCAGCGTGGGTGTCTCTTTGAGGTATGGTTTTCTTTTCAGCAGGCAAAGAGAAATTGATAAGAAGCGGGTTACGAAACAGCACAATGAGGTTTTTGACTGTGAGAAACAAGACTGCTGGTTTTGCTTGAGTGATTAGGGATGGGCAAGTTTCTTCTCAGCACAAATGCGTTTCACCGTTTGTTGCATTCACTGGCACTGCACAATACTGTGAATTCCGGTTTTCAAGCAGTGGAACTGTAGCTGGTGGGATGCAGCTGCTTGGTGTGTCTGTAAGCTTGGTGACTCTCAATCCCTACATTAGAAACCTCCAGAGAGGAAAAAGTGATACCCAAAATAACCAAATACAATAGGAATGTGTGGAAAAAAAATAATAGAAGAAAATAGCTAAAGTAGAGCCTCAATTCAAATCAGATGTGTACAATTTTAACTTCTACTTTACAGCAAATCAAAATCACTCTCTCAGTTCGTGACTGTTCTCACAGACAGACAGGCGAAAACATCTGTAATAAATATAGTGTGACTTAAGCAGGATGCTAACAATCCCCACCTTTGGGAATTGAGGAAGCGAATACAGCGGACACACACGTCTGAGAGTGGATGATGTTCTCCAGGGGCAGTCAGGACGGAGTGACGAATGAAGAACAGAATGATGGATGAGAAGATTTCTCTCATCTCCCATGCGGCCTGTGGCATTTCACCAACCAGCCCTGACCTAGAAACAGGCAAAAATGAGGCAGGTCGTGGGTGGTGGCAGAAAAAAAAGTTTATTCTGTCAGGCTGGAGGAAGTGGTGGAGGAAATTTTAATCTACCGTCTGCATTTGTTCACATGGCACATGCAAAAATGCCCCAACCTCAAGATTTGTTTCACTTTGAGCTGTGATGGCACAAGCAAGCACTTAATGCTGTTCAAAGGTACTCTTTCAGCAGCATGGGCAAAGTGTGCAGTCTTTTTTAGTCATGAACTAGATTTCTTATCTGATCAATATCTTTAATGGTTTATTGTCAATGTCTATTCAGTTATCAGCATGATGCTCTGCAATGGACTGATATCTTGTCTAGCATGCATTTCTGTCTTGCTCCCTGCAGCCCTGCAGCCCTGACCAGGATAGAGGCCATAGCATGAATGAAGAATAATTGAATGACTTTAAAAGGATGGGTTTATAAATGCTTAGTTTAAAAATTCTCATCTTGGTTTAAAAAAATCCTGTCTAGTCAGCTCAGTTAGATAGCTGGCTAACACGATCTGTGAAAAAACACACATTTATCCAATCACACAATCATGTGGCAGCAGCTCAATGCATAAAACCATGCAGATACAGGTCAAAAGCTTTAGTTAATGCTCATATCAAACATCAGAATTGGGGGGAAATGTGTGACTTTGTGTGAAATGTGTGAAAAATCTCAGCGTCTTTGACCGTGACATGGATGATGGTGCCAGACGGGCTGATGGTTCCAGAAGCTGCTGATCTCCTGGGATTTTCATGCACAGCAGTCTCAGAATGGTCTGGGGAAAAAAAAAATCCAGTGAGTGGCAGTTCTGCTGGCCTTTTTGATGAGACAGGTCAGAGGAGAATGGCCAGACTTATTTGAGCTGACGTGAAGGCTACAGTAACTCATACAAACACTTTTTTCAATCATGGTGAGTAGAAAAGTATCTCAGAATACACATTATGTCAAACCTTGAGGTGGATTAGCTACAACAGCAGAAGACCACATCGGGATCCACACTTGTCAGCCAAGAATAGGGATCTGAGGCTACAGTGGGTACAGGCTCACCAAAAGTGGACAGTTGAAGATTGGAAACACTGGTCTTTTTCAAATCTTCAGCTGTCTGGTTTTGGACTCAAAGTCATGCCAACATTCCCATCAATGGTCTTCAGGACACTCAGTATTACTCTCATGGATGGAGTCAATGTGAATTCAGACATACACTTTCAGGTCTGTGATCTACAAACAGTCGCTATTTTTGAGTCCTGTCTTCCTGACCCAATTTCAAACTAAACTGCTAAGAGTCAAAGCACTAGATTTTGTTGGTTTTCATATAAATGGTGTAATAAGAAAAGGTCCCAGTTCACTTCCAATGTAATACAGTGACATAAACCTCAGAGGCAGAGATGACTGGTCATGATATTTTTAACAGCTATTTTTAACCTTAATCTAGATGATGAAACCATTAAGGTTGATCTTTACAGCACAGGGTCTCACAGATGTAAAACCAGTTTCACCAAGTGTAGTGTCCTGACACGAATTTCAACAATAGGCTGCGTGAATCTAGGTTAGAAAGAAATCAGCCCCAGCCTCTACTTCATACCATTATGTGTATTTTTCCTTAAAACTGTAGGTGGACTATTATTATTATTATTTTGTATATTTTCCTTAAAAGAAAAGTAGGCTTAGCCCTGCTAGCTGATTTATGAAATTTTTTAGCTGATTGGTGAAATTTTCCAAATTGAAAAGGTTGATCACCTCATCGTGTGTAAAAAAAAAAAAAAAAAAATCCACAATCCCTTATTTGGTGTTACAAAAATAGTCTGGATTAACTTCAATTATTTTCCCTGCGTGTTTTGGTCCACAGCATATAATCAAGAGTGTGTGATGTGTGGACCCTCAATTTTTTTTTTTTTTTTTTTTTTATCTCTTTTCTCTTGCTTTCTTCAATTTTTTCATTGCTATTTAATTTTCCAAAGCCACAAGTATGAACTTCTCGCAGAGATCCAGAAACACCATAGAGAAGCCAGTTATCCTTTTTTCTAGATAAGTAATAAGCTTGGGTAAAAACCCTTAAGATTTGACATTTATTTTCTTTCTCCAACCAGATCAGTGGCTCTGGCAGAAAGGCTTTGACAGATTTCTCAACTCTGAAAGACCTTTTCTTGGCAAACCTAGGCAAACCAGAATCCTTATATGACAGTTTTGCTGTACAACTTTGACACACAGTATAGTCTGGCCATATGTTTGGAGTATTCACAGTTCACACACTAAAACAACACATCTATGGTTGTCTTAAAGAATTATTCAAAAGTTTTTTTTTTATTTTCTATACAAACACCCCTTTACCGGTCTTTTAAAAGGGTTTTATTTAAAGAGAAATTCATCATGTACTGTATAATTAGTCAGAATAAAATGTATTCATGTTCCAGCATATGGTACATGTCTTGGGAGAACTACAATCTCGTGTTATTACCTACAATGCTGCACTGAACAAAAAAACTGATGCATTGCAAGAACATTTCAGTACAACCACAAGAGCAGTAGAAATCGCAAACATGCACAAACATACTGTACATATGCATAGATACATCGATAATGCACAGATTTTCTTGCAGGTTGCAGGCACTTTCTAGTTCTGTTGTCTAATTGCCTCAAAAAGCATTTGGGCACTTAAGCCTTAACACTTACAAATGTATGAATTTCACTGCATTTGAAAACAACCAAATGTCAAACCAAGTGGCATTACTTTAAAGAAAGATGTCACAAGTACACTTTTCAAGCAATACATTTCCCAAAAAACTAGATAGTTACGTTTAAAAATATAAAAAAGCTATACTGGGCATAATTAGACAAAAATGTATTTGGAACTTAATAGTGGCTTCATTAAAGATCACAGTTACAGCGTTTTAGTATTTAATTTGCCATCCTTTGTTTCGCAGAACTTCTGGGCAAGGAATCAACTAGTTTCTGTTGCGGTGGAAGTTTCCTCCAAGTTTCAGCCAACAAAACTTTCAGATCATCCACACTAGAGCATTGACAATCTTCTTCTTTCCATAGATGCTCTACTGGGTTTAGGTCAGGGCTCTGGGAAGTATTCTTTCAAAAAGTTGTTATGTTTATGTATGTATGTATGTATGTATGTATGTATATGATTGTTATGTTTTGGATGTGTTATGTGTTGAAAAATCCATTTCTATTGCTTGAATAATTTCTACTCTTATTTGTACAAGATTGCATCATAAATGCCTACTCCTGAGTTCATGATGCCGTCACTGAACACATACTCATCAACAGCATCATATGGAAAACAGCCCCAGCCACCTCCATAATTTATAGCACTCTGCAGTTTGATTGGCTTTCTCCACACAAACACACTAGCATCAGCTCCATCTAAGTTAAATTTGGATTCGTCTGAAAATGAAACAGTTCTCCAGAAGCTTCTGTCTTTCTCTACATGTTCTTTTGCAAATTTCAACCTTGCTTTCTTATTCACGAGTCTGACGAATGGTTTCCACTGCATTACTCTCTTCTCTGTAACCATGCTCGATGATCCTGTTTTGAATAGTTTGTGCTCTAGTTCTATCTGGTAATTCTTACTGATGTCTGAAGCAATCCTTGCTGCTGTTTCTCACTTGTTTTTCATGATTTTACTTACAGTTATCCTGCCCAGTCTGCTGGTGGTCTTTCTGGGTCTTTCATCGTAGAACTTTTTTACAGGTTGATCTGGCGAATAGAGTGGCGCTCTTTGTGAAACTAGATAATGCTAAAAGTCAAAACTTACTTCCCTCTTCTTTTGCAATTACTTTGAACCAGTCATTTATTGTGGATGTATGTATTCAACTGCCCCTTGCAGAGTAACCACATGGCGTAGGTCATCACATTAACTATGGATTAACTGTGACAACCAGAATATAAAAATAATATAAAATATTATTTTTATATTTTTAAACATAACAATCTATTTTTTGGGAAATACTTTGCTTGAAAAGTCTGCTTGTGTTATCTTTCTGTAATATAAAAAACAGTTTTCTTTAGATGTTTGTCTGGATTCTTTTGTGCCTTCCCAAATGAGTTACTGAAATGCTTTTGGCTGAGTATTGGTAGGCCACTTCTGTAAAGATTCACCAATGTTTCAAGTTTTCTGGAGCAGGACACATGCAAAAGCTCAAAGCATGTTTTAATCCAATAACTATTGTCATAAATCCATGTAGGAGTCAGAGGCAGGCAAAAACAAACAAGGATAATCTATGATTATAAACAGGGAAATATGTGACTCAGAACCTAACAAGGCACGCTAAAGGCACGTTCACATAGACGAGACTTCAAACTGAGACAACAGAACATGAGGGTATATGAAGATAAACTCATGAATGAACTCAGAACACATGGACACAATTAGGAAACACTCCAATGGCAGGACAGGGTCAGAGACAAGGCATATGTCAATGTCAACAAAAGAGCACATGGAGGGAAATCAAAACAAGAGAACCACACCATGCTCCAAGAGAAGGAATTCATGACAATCTGCACAGTCAATCAATTTCTATTCAAATATTTATGATTTAAAAAAAAAACTTTTCCACAGCAGTTGTTATGTGGAATGTGATATTTGGATTCACCTGTTTCTTCCTACCTTTTTTCTTTATTGTTATTTAACGTCTGATTTGCTATTTAAATTTTAAATTTACAGTGCCATGAAAAAGGATGCGCCCCACTTCCTGATCTCTTTTTTGTTTTCTTTCTTTTTTTTTTTGGACAACTTAATTGTTTCAGATCGTCAAACAAAATTTAATATAAGACAAAGACAGCCTGAGTAAACACAAAATACAGTTTTATTGAGGGAAAAATCTATCCAATGTCAACTGGCCTTGTGGGAAAAAAAGAATTGCTCCCTTAGTTACTCAATCAATCAATTAATCAAATGTAATACAATAACAATAGGGCTCAATTAGACTATTAGAGTAGACACACCCAGGCTTGATTATTGCCGTTCCTATTGAATCTAAACATCACTTAAATAGAATCAGCAATGTGAATTAGGCTAAAGGGTCTCAACAAGCAGCACACTATGCCATGATGAAAAGAAATTCCAGAAGAGATGAGAAAGAAAGTTATTGAAATATATCAGGCTGGAAAGGGTTGCAAAGCCATTTCAAAGGCTCTGGGATTCCAGGAAACTACAATGAGTGCCATTATCTCCAAATGGAGAAAACTTGGAACATTGGTGAATCTTTAGAAAAGTGGCTGACCTACCAAAATTCCCTACCTAAAAAAGTCACAAAAGAACCCAGACAAACATTGAAGGAACTGCAGGTTCCTCACCTAAGATAAGGTCAGCATTCATGATTCCACCATTAAGAGACTGAGCAAAAAATGATATGTATGGGAGAGTTGCAAAACCTTAATTTTGTTTCTTTGGAACCATTCAGAGGTGGACTTTTCTTATGCTTGGGTCCGTTGTCATGCTGCGTAACCCAACTGCGTCAATTATGGCAAGTCACCCAAGCCTTAAAGCACCAAAGTATCCCCACTTTGTTTGTTTGACTGTTTGTTTCTTATTGTGGAATGCTGTGTTAGCCCATACCTTCCAAAAAAGGTTCCAACTTTGGTGCTTTAAGGCTTGGGTGACTTGCCATAATTGACGCAGTTGGGTTACGCAGCATGACAACGGACCCAAGCATAAGAAAAGTCCACCTCTGAATGGTTCCAAAGAAACAAAATTAAGGTTTTGGAGTGGCCTTGTCAAAATCCTGACTTGAACCCCATTGAGATGCTGTGGCAGGACCTTAAATGAGCAGTTCATGCTTGAAAGCCTGAATTGAAGTTCATGTGGCTGAATTAAAGCAATTCTGCAAATAATTGGGCCAAAATTCCTCCACAGTGGGTGTAGTTGTAACTGCTAAAGCTGCCCCATGTTATCCTTGTCTTATATTTCATTTTGTATGAGGATATGACACCATTTAGTGTGGGAAATCTGCAGAAATAGATAGATAGGCTTGCATTTCTTCATCAAAGGCCTCTCTTCATATTTTTCTGGCCTGGAAATTAGCTCTGCCCCCAGCCAGAACCAGCTGGATCAGCTCTGCCTGTGGGAAGGGTCAGTTGTAGGGAGGAGGAAGGCTTGTTACTATTTTCACATTATTTTCACATAATTGTGGTTCAGAAGAAGGCTCAAAAATTACAAACTACTCCTGTAACTGATGTCTGCTTTAATAATGCCTGCCCTATTTGTACTAGCATGAGGATATGTTTTTGAAGGGGACTATAAAGCACTTCTGTAAGTTGCTCAGGTTAATAGCATCTGCTAAATGCTATAAATGTAAATGTAAATTTTAATAACAAGGAAGTGTTAAATACAGGAAATGATGAGAATTGATGTAATAAAACTTTCTCTCCTACCAATTACAGTCTATTATTATTATTATTATTATTATTATTATTAAATATTATTATTAAGGCCACCTTAAGTAAAGCCTGAAATGAACACTTCTTTCACTTTTTTAAAGCATTTTCACAATTCTGATATGACACAGCAAACAGACATGAGGCAATGGAAAAGTTTAAAATATCAGTATACATTATTTCATTAAATTTCATTGAAATTCTACCAACATATTTATTAAGACTCTCTCTCTCTCTCTCTCTCTCTCTCTCTCTCTCTCTCACACACACACACACACCCTGTATGTATGTGCGTGGAATCCCACCACAATCAGCTCTCATGATGGTTTATCAATACAAGTTAATGATGTATATGCTCCATGACATCACAGCAAGCTTTTGAATTTTTGTGGTATTTTCTGTAGTGGCTGGAATCAGAATTATGGTGTCTGTTTACAGGAACCTCCACCAGAAACATTTACTGCATGAGTATTGTGGTATCATGCAGAGCAGTGATGATAAGTGAAGTCAGGTTTCAGCATGCCCTCTACGGTCTCAAAACCCCACACCACAGGGTCGGCTGATGCACTTCCTAGATACACCCACGATGCCGTGCAGAAGAATAGGAAGCTGCAATACACTGCAAGTCACAGTATTTGTTTATCAGTTAGGGTTTGCAGGTTCTGGCAGGACTGCATTAGAAGAGGACTTGCAGTTAAAAGTGTACCTAAGACACTCCTAAAGGAGCACAGCAACGAATTCACAGATACTTGGACATTAAATACTGTATATTCAAATATCCTACTGGAATTTTTGTGGGCCCCTAATATTCCCACTACATTCCAATCCACTGTATAAACTGATTCAGTGGATAATCTCACCTGGATAGTGTACATGTCTGCCTAAAGATTGCTCTTGTATTCATAAAGGCTGTCCTGTGCTCATCCCAGGACTCTTATTCACACTCTGACTGAATATCCTTTCAACACAATGATATATGATTCCACTATTCCAGTAGAGGATGGGTCCCCTGCTGAGTCCAGTTCCTCTCAAGGTTACTCTCATGTCATCGCAGAGAGTTTTTTCTTACCACTGTGACCACTGGCTTGTTCATTAGGGATCTAAATCTACAACTTGATTTATAAAGACACACTTTTCTTGACAATGTCTATTACTATAAGCCATAAACAAATACAACTGAACTGATTAAAATTATATGTGACATCACACTTTTCACAGTTGAGATGATTTGGTTTTAATGAATGACAGTCTATTTAACAGGTACTATCACGGTGCTCTCATTCCGAATAAATGCATATGAGCTCTCAGTGAGATGCTTTTGAACAATTTATATTTTAGCATTTTGGTATAACAAACAAAGGGCTTGTTTAAATTTCAAGAAAATAAAAAATTCTAAGTAAAACATGTCTTACAATAACAAAGTACACTTTTTAGAAATGCATAATGCACTGCAGTATATTAGTGTCCACATGATGAGGGGACAAGGGGACAAGGGGACACAGGGTAAGAGTATTTTATCCACAATCTTAACCAGAAACTGTCCATGTGCACCTGCATTTAATAGAGCATACATTTAAGAAAGAGTCCCATTAGTATCAGTGAGTGGCCTGTCCTGAAGTATAATTTTTTTTTTCTTATTTAATTGTCATTCTGTACTTTTTGTGTTTTGCCTGTGGCACTATCTGTAATCAAATCTAATTACAGCAATCTGAAATAAAAACACAAGAAACTCCACCTTTAACTGGCAGCTATTATGGTAACACTACGCACCACAGCACCTCAAAGCATCTAACATCTTGATATCTAAAGCACATACTCCAGTTTATTTCAGACTTGCTAGTGCATATCCCACTATCCTGTGAAAGACAAAAACACATTTTTTTTGGCTGACAGAATTTGACATCAGTTGATATAAAGTCAGACTGTGCAAAAATGGAGAGATGCTAGCTTGAGATCTTCTGTGATCCTCCAGATGAGCTTTCGAGTCCTGTTCAGCATACTCTGATGGTTAAATATGTTTGACAGGGCGGCTTTGGCAGCAGTATGAAAGCCATGCAGAAATCAGATGGTCATAATTAAAGTAAGGTAATACTTTGATAAGGTCATTCTTTGGTCAAAGCTGTTGAGGTTTAACAAAAAACAGCAGCCAAAAAAGTCTCACCATTTCAAATTCCAGAGTCACATAAAAAGCTGATGCCAATTATACCACAGTGCTGTGGAATTCTCGATTCTGATTGGTCAGAAGCTATTGATTCATTTTCTATAATACCATGCCTGGGACAATAGTTCAGGATGCAAGTTTTTTTACTTTTTCAATTTTTATTTTCCCCCATTTTCTCCCCAATTTGGTCACCTGCCAATTCCCACCCACCAGCCAACTCTCTCCTGTGACACGGCAACTATCAACTGGGGAGGATGAAGGCTAACGTGCTTCCTCCACATCTTTTGGAATTGCTGCATCATGGGGAAGCGTAACACACTCAGAAGACAGTGCTATTTGCCCTCTTCCACATACATGAACTTACCGACACCCATGATTTTTTAGTGTCACTGTGATTGACAGCAGAGAGAGAGTTAGCCATCCTTCCCATCTTGAAAGCATGGCCAATGTTGTGTGGCATCTTCAGGAGTTGAACTCACAATCTCGAACTCACGACAATGGCAAATGCTGTTCAGACAGGAAAAAAAATATATTTACCACAAACCCTAGCATTTGTCAGTGAATGAGGCGGCTTGTCTCTTTTTTTTTTTTTTTTTTTTTTATGGATGTGCACCAAGCACCAAGTGAAAGTAAGATAACTACTTAATAATAAGCAGCTCCTCCATTTTGTTTATCTAACTAAAGAACACTTGGCTCATGAATTCACAGGTCAGAGTTCACCTAGATAAAGTAGGTGCAAAGTGAAAGTAACCAAATGCATCTTTCACATCCTGTGTCCTCCCAACGAAATTCATTCACATGTGGGTTTTTTCTGAAAGAAATAGCATAACTGTCTCCTATCACCATAGCAAGTAAATGCTACAGCTAAACCATAGATGTTGGGACATCTGTACATGTTAGCTTCATTAGTCTTGTAGCTTCAGGCCAAAACTAAGCAAGCAAACTTCAGACTCTACATATTTTGACTGGTTGACTAGGCATATTGTGTAAATTTTATTTTATAAGGCTTCACTGAGGTACAGGAATAGACTTTTTTAACTTTTTAGATTAGATTTTTTTTTTTTTTTGGAAGATCAGGTTGCCTCAGAACAGCCTCTGGCTGATAGTGTATTTTTACCATCAACTGATCTCATCTATTGTGCTTTTCATAACGCTCATCCACCCACCTGCAAGAACACACATAAAAAGCTTGATTGTGGTGTTACCCACAACCAATATCCTAAACCAATCTCCCTAAAGTTACCCTCCAGCTTTCAGGAGAAACCCAGCCAGCAAGCGTCAGCATTTTTTTTCTCCAGCTTTAAACAAAGACTTAATTCTTCAGCTTTGTACAGATTTATTTCCCACCTTTCTCAGATATTTTTCCTCTCAGCGGGTCTGGAATGGCCTGAAATAAAACTTAAGCCTGGTCAGATTTATGGTGAGGAATTCTGGACCTCCAGGGAGAAGAGTGTGTTGGTGTAAAAGAACAAACTGTGAACTGTGAACATGTCGTGACATGCTGTGTTACATATTTTTGTGGGATTTGAATGATTAAAAATGTTTATTGTAATCTACCATAAATTCAAATAATGCCTAATGATATGAACAGTAATTGAATGCTAGGCCAATATGATTATGTATATTTACAAATGGACTGTTGCTGTAAATAGTAAGGCATTACATTTTAGATTTAATTCAATTATGATTTTATCTACACAATATTATGTGACTAATTTTTAACTTTACATCAGAACTTATTTTACTTTACCCTTGTATTCCAAACAAATAAATACAGACTGCGACGTGTACACTTTTACAAAGGTCATATTTAAAATAACACATTAAAGAGTAAATCCACCTTGACCTTTTCTGACGATTTAAAAAAATGCACTTGAGTGGGTGGATCAGAAGTGTGTCTTTGTGCAGAGGCAGGAAGTGTATTTTGAGCTTAAAAATGTGGGTGACTGGAGGAATTTTAGTCATCATGTGAAAAATCAAGCACAAATTATCAGTATGTGAAGACTGCAACTACTTCAACTTCAGTAAAAATATATACAAATGACAAAATAAGATGCATAGTTGGCACTTATATTAGCACACCTGCAGGCTACAGATACAATTTAAACTGAGCATAACACTAAGAGAACACACCAACATAATATATGAATATGTTTACATCTCTCTTTTTTAATTTTGCATATATTTACCCTATAAGGGAATAGTTAGGTATCTATCTATCTATCTATCTACCTATATACACACATATATACATATATTATTTTTCCACCTACAACAAATGTAGTCATGTAGTGAAAACATGTTTTAGTTCACTTCTTTAATTTTGCACTGGTGTCATGTGTAATGTAGCTAACAAGTAATGAACTATAATCTATCTGTTCTATAAATATCTGCGTGAAGAAAATTATATTCTTCAGTAATGTCATACAGATTGGCTGATGTGGTTTAGGTGGAATTGTTACCAAAAAAACCTGGTAGTTATGTGGATAATACTCACATTCCACTTTGAACCTAAAGTAAATACAGACTCTCGCACTTCAAAACCGAATAAAATACAGAATAGCTGAACACTGAAAAAAGCGTTTACAAAAAAAAAAAGATCCAAAAACGACAACGTTTTGTGATGGTTTTATTTTCTGTAGTTTTTGATATTTCCTTGGACATACCCAATTGATCAACAAGATGCTTTTTCCTTGTTAGATACAAACACTCCCTACTAATTTACCAATAGCCCTTTACCAAATTGTTCATTTGTCCTAAATTTATAGCTTTTACTTGTAGAATAAGTAGCTCATTGATGTTCTTTGAAACAAGTATATAAATGTATTTACAGAAAGGATTGGAGTGAGACAGACTTCCATTACTTGTTAGTCACATTAGCTTCATAGCTCTAGTTCAAATCTAAAACGTGACTTGGCTACATTTGTTGTAACACACTTAAAGGTTAAACCTGTAAAGAGCTGATAGATCTGAAACCTGTAACCTGAAAGATCTGTACCATAGCTTAAAATGTAAGATCCCGTGCCTAATAACTGGTAGGGCATGATTTCAAATCTGAAGCCTGCCTGAAAGCCACTATTGGACCTGTAGATTGTAAGTCACTTTGGAAAGCATCTGCCAAATTAATAAATGTGAGCAGCTCTGGAAATGTAGAGAGAAGATCAGGGATGTTGCTTGAGAGTGCTGTCTTTCCTGGATCTCCTGCAGTGTGACACAGAGTCAACAGAAACATGCACCCATCGATCAAAGGCTCCAAAGCCCACAGAATGTTGGGACGTTGAGGGCAGGGGTGAGACGACTAGGGACCTTCAAACTTCTTAGAAACATTAAACTGAGGAGGATGTGAGACCTGTGCTGGTCCCAGAGGTCAGCCAGTTACTGACCCCCAACAAGCAGCACCAACAACTGCTTTCCTTTTTACTGATGGGGAATGACCCACACTCTCACACTCACGCACATTCATTTTTCACATATGAGAGAAATAGAAATAAACCAAAACAGGGACCAGTGTAGGTCACATAGTTAGGTGTGGATCAGTATTGAACAACAACTGTTTTCAGTACAACTACTTAGATCTTCACATTAAAATAGTAGTATGTAAATAAAACTGAGAGAATCTTCCTCCTACTACCTCAACCTCTTTAGCTTTGTACTCAAACTATCAGGATAGAATTGATAACAAGTAAGGAAAGCTTATATCCACTAAATAACAGACATCATGCCTGTATCATTACACATTTGTGTCAAATTGTTTTGCTATGTTCAGAAACCTTAAATAGATTATAGAATAGTATACCACATGTAAAACAATAGTCACAGCCATATTGAAACTGGAATCACTTGCGCTTTAGGAGTGACTCTGATAATAACACAGTTCCATTGAAATTTTGTATTGGAAGAGTCTGTGGTGCACCGCTCCAAGTGCACCCCTTTTGTTAGAAATGCCTAATGTATCCAACAAGCTAGACTGGAATGCCTTCCCTGGAAGGAAAACCTTAAAAAAGGATTTGTGTTCTAGTGTGATGGAGACATGAGAATAGAAGTAGCACAGGTCCACCACCATGAACCTGGAAAGGGACAGTCTTAATGAACCAGTTGTAAAAGGAATCAGATCTCTAAAATCTAGAATTGGATGGAAAATCACAATCTTTCTTCTAACATTGAGTAGAACTGTCAGGTCTACCTTCTTGATTGTGTCTCTCTCCAAGACAGAACAGGCATCTTTAGTCAGAGGAACAAATTTCTTGAAGCCTGATATTGACAAGTCCTTGAATTTACTGCCCAGTGGGACTCTTTATTGGTGGGCGGGTGATAGAGTGGACTATGTTTATGGCATGAGATGGATGCGCTTAGGCTCCTGCTATGGGCCTGAGGGTGTAACTCTCCCTGCTCAAGGCTTATGTGAAGCAAGCTAACCTTTGTGGGCATTGGAACACAGAACTGAATTGTGATGTCCTTAACGTGCCATATGAACAGTGTGCTGCTATTGTGAATTAGTGACCATGCTGGTTTTGGGAATCTTGTGCAATCTCGTGCTTGTGGCCATGCTGGTTTTGTGACTCTGAAACCTGCACTCTCCTATCCAGGATTTTTTAGTATCAGATCCAAATAGCAAACCTGCCCCACAGGGTGGATTTTGCATCTGCAAATGTCTGTTACAGCAGATCGTGCTAACCACTGTACTAGAGAATAACTGTGTTTAACCCAGGTTGTCAGAGAATGGACCTTTGTCCTGGCCTATGTGTCTCACTGCTAGGAGTGAGATGTTGACTAGGTCCCCCATAGAGGGATCAAGTTTTTTATACTGGACTGATTGTTCTAATGCCAGAAGTAAAACCGCTAACATATTTACAGTCTGTGTGACAGAATGCAATATCATAAGTTCTCACAAGAATGTCATCACAGCATCTGCTTTAAATGTTTGGGCATTGCGTATCTGGATGTAGTGTTCTGTCAGGATCAACAGCAAGTATGTGGCCCAGTATATCAGCTATTAGCAAACCACAAAGCTCAGGCACATTTAAGCTGTCTGTTCTCCATCAAAGCTTTCAATTAAATCCATGCACTGTGGCACAGTGAATTCCTATGCAATTGGAGTGGCTGCCAACCACACTTGTGGTGCATAACCTCAGGCATGCTAGTCAGCTGGACAGCAGGTGAGGTAGAATACTCTGAGCAGATAATGCAGAGGGAGAATGTGAACTGGTGGGGAGAGTGTAGTATGAAGTGAGGGGAAACCTGAATACAGGTCCAGTGGTGCAAGTTAACGGAAATCCAGCAATCTTAGCAGGCTCAGCAAGAACATCATGGCAAAACCAGTATGGCAAGAGAAAACCACTCAACCAGCAACATGGTCAGGGGTTGGCAAAAAAGGCAAAAAACGATTCTTCCTCCATTGACAAGGCAATAATTAGCAAGCTAATAAACATTAATGGCCATTTGGGGTCCGCTTTGTGAATATTAATGGTTGGTGGGAGGTGTCAGTGAAAACAGACTCCACAACTATTTATGTATACCAGTAATATACATGGAAGAATCCATGGATCCAACCTGTTTTGTGTCGTGCTAGGCTGGTGGTGGTCATATAATGGTGTGGGAAGTGTTTTCTTGGTGAGTCTTTTCTTGGTGTTACTGAATAACTGAACGCCACCCAAATGATTTGGTTAGAGTTGATATTTTTTACTATAAGATCAGCCAATTTATGAAGCATCTCAAACACTTGAACACTATATTATTGTCCTTATCAAGATTATACAGTGCAACATCCTTGATTCAGTGATAATGCATTGCAATTGTAATGTGTCATCATCTTGCTATTAGATTAGGTGATTGACGCATACGAAAGCAGAAACCACAGCATTATCAGACTCTGCAAAAAGCGCAGAGAGACAGGGGATACAGATAAGCAGCAGCCGTTAAACAGTGTGTGTTTCAGGCAAAGTGTGTTTCCCTCAACCCAGGGTTCTAAGAAAGCTTTATGATATCTTTGCTGTTATCTCTTTCTGTCACTGTACGTTCAGAGTTTCCTGTTAAAACCAACATGGCTATAATGGCTGAAATTGCATTTTCCTGCCACACACAGATATATAACCATGGCTATGTAAAAGTACACACTCAAGTCAATGCTAGTCTTTAAGTTAATCTTGTGTTTAGTTTTCCAGCATAAAGCAATGTTACCAAGGCAGCAGTGATGTGACATGCTCGACACGGATATAAACCACTTTTATTATAATGATTGCCTGTGAGAGAGAAACAGATGCAAACACAGGTGCACTCAGTGACTAACTTAGCCCATAAAGAGCTGTATGAGTTGTCACAGTACAGGTGTCTCAGTCTGTGTGTATGACTCAGGTCAGCCAAATTAAGCCTTAGGCACTGAAACATTTTCTTATTTATGTGGCGGCTTGGAAAAGACTATCAGATATCTCTGTGGCTGAATTCTGGAGAAGTATCAAAAATGACAGGTTTTAAACAAAATTTTTTTTTTTTTAAA
Organism: Pangasianodon hypophthalmus; assembly: GCF_027358585.1. Lineage (NCBI taxonomy): Eukaryota > Metazoa > Chordata > Actinopteri > Siluriformes > Pangasiidae > Pangasianodon > Pangasianodon hypophthalmus. The sequence continues at coordinate 29,390,190 of NC_069711.1, read as the reverse complement.
TTGACATCACAAAATGTCACTAATGTCAGCCTGTTAGCTAAGGAAAATATTAAAACATGTTTAAGATATAATACAGTAGAGTTGACGTGGTTTATACTTGACACATGACTTCACTTGTGCACGCAGAAGCAGTCACAACATGAGCAGCATTGTTCACGTACTCTCCTGCGTATCTTACGCAAATCTGGTGGATTAAAGTGACATCCACTAGATGGAACATCAGAGCCAAAACATCCTTGTCCATCAGATTTCCAAGTCAAACTATAAAATGTTTAGCAATTTCATACACAGCGAAGTTAAACACATTGACGAGCTCTGTTTCTCTTTTAAAGCTTCCGCTGTTATCATGGTTGTTGTTATTTGAGACACAGCGCTAGATTGTTTATTCAGTTGCAGACACAATGTGCCATAGTGTAATGCTGCCCCCATTATTTGCATCGGTATTGCACTACACGGACATGTAGCATTAATTTCTGAAGGCGTGGACAAGCGACTCTCCATAAGACCACAGGATATGTGCGGCAGACATCTTGCATAGTTAAAAAAAAAAAAACAAGTATAATCTATACTTAATAATCTATAAATGTTGCTTGCCATTTTTTTTATTAACAATTATATTGTTATTAAACATGGAATGGGCTGTATGTCTGAATAGTCTGTAGGCTATGAATTAAGGGTGGTATAAAGATAGACATAGTTTTCAAGGTCATTATTCTAATATGTATATCTTATTTATTACATATTAAATAAAACACATATAAAATGAGTATATAACAGTTGCCTTTAGATAATCAATATTGCCAGTACTTTGCTTCTGATTGAGATACATGCAAAAGAGAACAACAGTTCAGTCCTGGAAAGCCTGAAGCTCTCAGAACTATACTGTATATAGTAGAAAATGTCTTATTTTTAACGCGGGAAGGGATTTCCCAGGACACCACACACATATATTTATATAATGCTCTGTGTCTCAGGTGTCCCAGGTGTGTCAGTCGCATTCCAAGACAGACACACATGACGGTAAATTGGTGACTTCATCTAATTGGCTCTTCTGTCTGTAGTTCAAAACTCCTAGAGGACAAATGACATAATGAACAGCTCAGACACACACACACATATACACACACATACATAAACACATATACACACAAACTGTTGATTATTTTTTATGTATTTAAATACTAATACTACTACCAATAATAATAATAATAATAATAATAATAATAATAATAATAATAATAATACACAAAAGTGGTCGCTTAAGATTTTCACTAAGGACCAGGTCTTAAATTAAAGATAGATCAGGGGCTGTCCAATCTTACAAGGAAAGGGCTGGTGTGTGCAAGTTTTCATTCCAACTAAGCAGAAGCCACACCTGAGTCTTCTGAAAGCCAAGATCAACGGATTAAACAGGTGGAATCATGTGTGACTCCTGTCTGATTGCAATGAAAACCTGCACCCACACCGGTCCTTTGCAGATAAGATTGGACACCCCTGAGATAGGCGAAAAATCAGATTTACAATATACAATACTAATGTAGCTAAGAAAAGAAGGCATATCTCTCCCAAAAGTTTTTTCCATAAATACCTGTCCAAAACTTCAGAAACTTCCTTCGAATGACATTACTATGCAATATAATAGGTAGGGCAAAATAGTAGAGATAGTCCATATTTACAAATTTAAGTTCTTATAACGTCCAGCTTTAATGAGGAGATGTGATGTAAATTGTTCCTAGTTTAAAAGAGAACACCACACGTCTTGTTTATTCACTCATTCATCTTTAGTAACTGCATGGTGAGGTTTTCAGGGGATCCAGAGCCTATCCCAGGAACACCGGGTGCGAGGTGAAAATACACCCTGGATGTGACACCAGTCCATTTCAGGGTAAAACATATACACGTTTCACACCTAGGACCAATTTAGTGTATCCCATCCATCTACCAGCATGTTTTTTAGAAGGTGGGAGGAAACCGGAGAATCCAGTGTGAGCAAACCCACACAGACACGGGTAGAAAGTGCAAAACTCGACACATCCAGTAACACTACCCACTGCACTACCATGCCACTTGTTTGTAAATGATTTAGATACCAGTAATGCTAAAAGAAAAAAAGGGACTCCATTTGCCCAAGATGGCTGTCCTTATAATGTTACAGCTTTTTTATAAATGTCTTGCCTGTCGCCGGTTGTAAATTACATTTTTTTTCTTTGCATTAGCCAAATTTCTTAATTAATGCATTAATTAATTGTTCCTATTTTTTTTTTTTTTTAAACAAAAAAATGCATATCAGATATCAGATCAACATGCTCCAACATATTGGGCACTGAAGCTGCACTGGTAAAGTATAAAACGGGAAAGTTCAACATTCCATTGAGATATAAAACTTGCAATTAAATGATCAGCCTACTGTTCACACACGCACATACACATGCAAAGACAAGACATTAGGAAAACCCCCATAGCGAACACAATGATATAGTTTAGCTTAAATAATTACCTCACTACATTTTTTTCCACCCACATGTTCCTGTGAGAGGAGTTGATAAGTATGTGTGTGTGTGTGTGTGTGTGTGTGTGTGTTTTGGGGTGGGGGGGGTGAGGGTGTGTGTTATGGAAGTTAATAAGACCATGATAATACCTATATAAACTATGATGAATAGACAGGAAAGCCTACCCTGAAAGATTGATTTATGCAACTCAATAAACTGTAACTGTAACCTTTCAATGCCGGAAATACCTACAAACCCGAGTACATAGGAATGGAAGAGAAACTACAGGTTTTTTTTTTGAGTGTGTGTGATGTTTTGAATACTGGCACAATGCCGGCTAAAATATCTCTGTCATTCCCATGAGCTTTTTCAATTGCCCAATCACCAACAAATGCCAGTTTGATTTAAACGTGGCTGCTAAATGACACAAAACCAAACTGAAAGGAAAAAAAAGCACATTAAGCTTGCTCCATTAAGCTTCAGCTTGCAAAAAAAGTGAGGAACAGTTTAAGAAGGAAGGCAGGGGGGACATTTTCAAAAGGTCCTTTTTATTTCACAAGCACAGCACAAGCCGTTTTTGTCTACGCACAATATGTGGATGTCAAATTTGATGGAAAGACTTGATAAGGGGCAAAACAGAGGAGTGAGTATGAGCAAACATGACAGTTTCACCTTACATCACTGGATTTTTTTTTTTTTTAAACAAGCAGTTCAGATAGAACAATAAACAACAGAATGTCACTTACCGCTTGAGATCCTTGAATATAAACTTCACAGTGTGGAAGTCATTGCATAAGCAAAGTTTGACTTCTTTTTCTGGAAGAATGAGGGTTTATTAAGCTGTAAGGGGTTTCAGAGCTGCCATAATGCTCAAAGGGATAACAGCAGTACTAGAACTCAGGTCTAGTTAGTGTTCTTTCTAATGAACCTTTTGAAGAATGCGGAAACACATACAATGCATTCTAACTAGACTTTAGTCCTGGTTATGTTCAAGTCTTAAAGAGAGTCATAAAGTGTATTCTCAGTGGCTAAGGCATTCCCATAATGCACTGCAAGAACACATCAGAAATGACTGTAAACAGCAAACTGGTTCAGAAATGTAGCATTTAGCATCTTGTGTGCATGTGAACATACACGACAAGACCTTCAAACAAAGTCACGAAGTGAGCATACGTACCATAAAATTGGCAGTAAATACTGTTGCCATACAGTCATCTTTCCTTTTCTTCTATGGAAAACAATATGACATAAAGAAAACACATAGCATTAAAACACCTATAAAAGGCATTCAGTTCATTCTCCTTCCTGTGCAGGGTTACTGCGAATTCAGCAGCACTTTCATCACTCAAACAAACAACAAACAGACATTCACTTAGACATTTCCACAGACACCAACACAGGTTCCATCTCACTTTTTTGTGATACCCTGAATAGGACATTTCAGACATCATTATCTCAATCATGAGGGCACATACCTGAGGTCTTAGTTATATCACATGGAAATCCCAGGATGCATCCCAAGCACCACCCTTGGTTTAATCTGGACGAACTATGTTTGTATTGCAGGATTACAGGAATGAGTTCATAGCCTTGAAATGTTTTTACAATTTGACACTTATTATACAATATGATATTACACAATTTGCACGTAAAAATTCCTAGTGTTGATTATGTGCTTGAATTGAGTTTTCAGAGGTTTGGGTAACTCAGTGCTGAATTAATAGCTAGTCTTGAACATTTACTTTATCCTGGTCATGGCTATGATGGATCTGGAGCCTATCCCAGTTTTACCTCTGAGAAGGGTTTTTTTTGTATTTTCACTTTTGTATTTAACCCTATAAGAGTTGAATTAGCACTATGGGCATGGGGCAGTGTGATTCCATCCCTGATGGGCATCTATTAGCTCTTGTCGCAGTTCCTATTTTCTGATCACTAGGTGCAACAATAACTCACTAAATGGGGCAATGAGCATGCTGCCCCATGATTGTGCAACATCTATAAAGGTGAGCAAATCAAGGAAACATTGTCTTATATCTGTCAAATAGAATCTTATTTAATTGTTGGTCACTCAAAAGAGGTAATTAGTATTTCAAATGAATTTAAAATGTATGAGGTTGTGAATGAGAACTTTATTAACATATCTGCCCCATCTGCCCCACCTGCCCCTATGGACAAGCTGCCACAGGTTCTAAGGCTGCTGATCTCAATCATGACCAGAAAAAAAATTCTTTTATGATGTGCGATTTTTGTCTGTGATAGCATAATTGGGAAAAGTGAGGATTCAACACTGCAGTTGCTCATTCAACAAGGCTTATTTTATTGTGCAGTCACACTTGTAAAATGTAAAGTGAAAAACTGGGATGAAATAAGAGCCTGAGGCAGAGAAAACAACTTCTCCTGTGCTTCGGCGAGAATTCATGTGGACCGCACCCCACTTAATCCCTCCACATTGGTTTGGCACAGCACCACTCGCACACAATCCACCCTGGCTTCCTGTGCTGAAATACAAAGCCCTTGCTGCAAGAAAATGAAAGGATATTTTCCTCATTGTTTCTTGACAACAAAGTGGGCAATACTTGCTTTGGTATGGGCTTAACTCCAGGCTCCTGCACGACTGCCCTAAACTTAACGGCTGGCATTGTGTGTGTGTGTGTGTTTGAATGAGTAAAAGTGTGTGTGCAACAGAACAATTAGTACTAATGATGGTCTTCTTTCCAAAACTCAAAACCCACAAAGAATTGGAATGGATAAAAAGCAGAATGAAGTAGGGATGAGGGACAGGAGGTGGGGTTGGGGGCGGAGTTGGGAATTCTTGGTTAAAAGGAGTTGTTTTTTAATAGAGGCGGGGCTTCAGTTTCTGTGGTCGGTGCTAGTGGCTCCAGTGCCATTTAAAATCCAACAAAGACGTTGGTTTATTAAAGCAGGAGAGATATTAACTGATGACCACAGAATGCTGGCAGTATCACTGATTCAGTCATCTTGAGGTTTATATCCACCCTTCTAAAGCAATCTCTAAATCATTTCTAGCTCATACAGGCCTGTTTCTATAATGCAAATGGGGAAAAAAAAAACTTGACACATGACAAGCGCAAACAACGTTCAAAACCAAAGCTCAAGTGAGGTCTGTTTTGTTGGAGGTATAAAAATGCCAAAGCATCACCAAGCCCAAGCAAAATCATAACAGTTCCTTTTCCATGAGCTTTAAATTAGAAGAGCCTGGATTCATGCAAGTCATTCATGTAGGTGTTCCTGTAGGCCATTTCAGTGAATTTGGTGTTTGACATTGCAGAAATTATTTGTGGGAAGGAGAGATGAATCAGCATTCATATGTTGGTGGATGGAGGCCATTTTCACGCCTAGTCTGATTACTCAGTTCCATATCAATCAGTTTCTGCCTCATTAGTGGAGGGTGTCATCGTTTCAGGGCCTGTTTCAACAAAGATGAATATATCCCAAACTGTGGATTGACTGCTCTTAATGGACTGATATTTCTTGATTTTTTCTCAACACCGATAAACAGTTTGGGTGAATTCTTTGTCAACTGCATTTAAATGTCTTCTTCTTTCCATATATTGAGAGGTCATTTCAGAGATCTGGGTTTGAAAATAGCTTCATCAATTGATCAAACACCTGGGATTCTTGATTCCAATGGCCTCTGGTGTGGTGTGAAAACTCCCTAAAAATGGATCAGTATGTTTTTGAGAAATGTATTAGTATGAGTATGAAGAAGAGATTAGTATGGATTTAAGTAAGAGATCAGTGCAACAAATGGATCATTTAGATTTTGATGAATGTATTGGCACACTCTTGGAAAAAATAGCTTCTCAAGGGTTAATAGTTCTGCTTTCTAAAGGGGCTTTATTTGGAATAATTTCTCAGAGGAAATCCCTCTGTTTTAGTGTGTTACATAAAATCTTTAAGGGATCTCCAGAGAGACAACTCAATGAACTATTTAGGTCTCGTAACGTCCTTTTTTTTAGGGTATGAAATGGAAGAACAGATCCGTTTAAGTGTGCGGAACGGATCCATAATAGTTTGAGGAATGGAATACTAGGTACAAAAAATATCAGTATGAGTTGGATGAATGGATCAGTATGCTACATGCCTTGCTGGTGAGCAGATTGGTTGACATAACAATGAAGATGATTAAGACATACATGGGATAATCTTTATTAGGATTATAAAACTAAAGCATCTTTGCAATGCTTTAGACCAGTCAGACCTCAAGCTCAGATTCATATTATACTCTGTACACAGGCAGCATTGTACTACCTGACATTTTTTCACTATAGTCCACTCTGAGCTTTTAGCCTGGCAGTGATTTCAGAGAGAAAACAGTAAGTCTGACAGACCAGTACCGTAGTAACAAGTGGATGTCAGTCTTAAAGACAGAAGTGTTGGACTAAAATCATGGAGGGTGATTAAGTCAACATGTTTCAGTATGGTTAAGCCACTAGAGCCTCGTTTCGGTTGATCCAGGCAGTGATGTGAGGCCAGTTCTCAGAAACATATCCACCATTAGGAAAGACAAAGTCACTGGCCAAATACATGCATCATCTCAGAACACACATACACTTGTATGGCCACTTACAAGAACTGAATTTTTTTTTTTCCAAGTTCCCTTGTAGTCCTTTTTAAGTGGATGCTTTTCTTAACAATCTTTTAGATCATTATGTGTGGTATTTGGTTATTTAGATTACTCTCTGGTTTACTTTCAACTATCATAAGGCTTGGATAAAAGAAATGGGCAATGAGTAAAACCTCAGGATCACAGATTCTACAATCTTTCTCAATTTTAAAAATAAATAGATATGTTTCACTACCAGCAGAATGAAATCTGAACTGCCTAGCCAACTGTTTTGTGTGTGTTTTGACTGAGGTTTTACTGCCGTCTACACTGGGGGGAAAGGGAGGGTGGTCTTCCTTCCATCAGATTTTTGCTGTTGGTTTTCACTTGAACTCGAAGGCGTCTTTGCGTAGTCAAACACACGTCAAAGTAGATGTGACGGAGTGAGAAGTCAGACAGAGAGAGATGAAAGGAGATAAAAGTCAGAGTGAGACAGCAAGAAGGGCAAAAAAAGAAAGAAGACTGACTAAACAATGGAGTAAGCAGCTTCAAGTCTGTGTTTCTGCTGCTTTTTGTGTTCAGTACAGAATATCTGGGATTAGCATTAACAGGAGGACAAGGGGTACATGAGAAAGATGTAGATGAGCAAAGCAGGCAAGCGCTAGACAACCAGAGTGATGAGCTGGAACCAGCGGGAAAGAAAAGAAGGAAAAGCTCTGATGGTTAAAAAAATAATGTGTTATGACTCACCTTACATCATTAGTAATCACAAAAATGTATTTTTTGTTTAGGTTTTATGAACAGCTGGAGATAAGATCTAAAAAAAAATTTAAAAGAAAACCCAGTATCCAGCATCTGCTTATAACTTCTTTGAAGGTGATGACATTTTACATTTTACAATCTACATTATTTTCCCTTTACCCCAAATGTAGTCAATCAGCCAACACACATTTGGTGTTTGAAGCTTGTTTTTTTAATTTTGTATCAGACCTGAAGGCTATTATTTGTAAGGAAAGGTTGTAGCTAGCAGTTTAACATCATACAAGTGGCCTAAATAGATCCAGACCAAGAGTACTAGAAAAAATACTGTACCAGGGTGGATAGCAGTATGAAAAAACTGGCTGAACTTCAGGGACTCTAACTTTCTGAATATGAACCAATTACAGCTTCTGTAGAAGATCGTTTGTTGTGGTTTATCCGTTCAAATGCTTTATATAAATTATTTAACTGAACCAGAGAATAGCTACAGGGCTAACCCAGAAAGGTGGAACTTAAAAATTTACATGGATTTTTCATATTATTTACCCTTTCTGGTCTGTTTAGTGATGTGATGACATGGCTTGTTTAAAAAGAAGTAGACAACACAAAGCATGTGCTCATTCTCCCCACATCAAATTCAAAACCAATGTATTTCATCTGTTCAGAGTCCATGGCACTAGTTAAAAGTAGTAATATAAAGCTAATGGTTAATGGTTAAGCGTTAAAAGGTAACTGTTGTCCCCATTCAGTTATGTTAATTGCTTAGCCAGACCTTCGTAAGCAAGACATTTTATGTAACTGGACCATCACAATTTTTTTTTGTTGAATACTCCTGGCCTAAATCATCACACACTCACCTCAGACAGCAATGAGGTGTTCATTATCTCACACAGACATGCTTATATGGTTTCTCACACTTTATGGCACACTGTTATCTATAAAAGTGCACAAAGGAGGCCACAGAGCTTTAAAAAAAAAAAAAAAAAACAGTAGTAACAGCCAAAAAAACAGTAGTAAACAGTCATCTTGAAGCTCCATAAAAACAGCAGACTCAAGTTTGAATGCAGGCTGAGGGCAGAATTGGATGTTAGAAGTGATTTGGATGATATGTATTATTTTATATGATTATATATGATTATATATATATGATTATTTTAAGTTTAAATAAATACTTCTGCTCTATAACTGTGTACAAATGGGAACACCAAGGCAAACAATCTCTTTTAAGAATGAGTGTGTAAAAATTATACAAAATGCTAAACTGGTGGCTCTCTTGCCTACATCAGCCTCATAGCCATCATAACTGCACAGATATATGATTGTACTGAATTCTCATTTGATCTCTTTGGATAAAATCATCATTAAAATAAATAAGTCCAAATTTAAATAAGCTTTTTTCCCCAGATCTGACTGTAACAAAAAAAAAGATTTCTTTGGTTTGTTTTAAATGTTGCTAAGAGAAGAGACTTCACTGAGATTTTAAAGGTAAAGCATTAAGTCATTTTTTTTTTACACACTTTACCAAAATAAATTCTCTAATGAGTGCAGTGAGGAATTAAATGAAATCCACAACAAACAGGCGTCTTCTGTCAGGCATCATTACAGCCTGATTAGGATTTATGAGAAGTAAATTGCTTGTTAGGATCCTAGGGAGCCTCAGCTAAAGCATAAACCACAAAGAAACAAGTAAAACACAAAGCCATACACACACACACACATATCCAAAAAAAGGCTGGGAGATATCTACCAAGGCATTATCAGTCTGAATGATCCAGAAACAAAATATCTAGAGCATGTCCATGCACACACAGGCATATGCAGAGGAGTGAAGTAAATAATGGTCAGGATTTACTGCAGAATTTCTCTGGAAGAATTATGTTCTTGTATACACATAAAAAAAAAAAACTCTCAGTGGTTGTTTTTATATATATATATATATATATATATATATATATATATATTATGATTAACAAGATTAAATCCTGTTATTTTACTTTAAAAAGATTTTGTATATTTTGGTATTAAATGAAAAACCTTTTAAAAATAAAATATATAATAATCTAAAATATAAAAATATATTTTAAAAAGAGCCACTGGTTTTAGTGCTTACATATTACTTTAAAATATAAATCCTTAAACCTTCAAAATATTATAGTGTTCAAGAAACATATCAATGATCAAATCAAATAGTGCATATTTTTATGTTGGGATATTTACTTAATATTTTATACTACACCGCTCTTTTTCTCATTCAAATTCTCATATTTAATTGGGCAGAAGGTGTTGATTAATTTTCCATAACTGCTGCTGAACAATAGTTCAAATCATAGGCTTATACATAACACGCTCGTTCTGATAGGATATTGTTCCTATAGTAACAGCTCAGTCACTGGAGCTGGTATGGCGGACGCTTGGCATAACCTAAGCCTAATAATAACCTGATTTTAAAAAAAACTTTGTTGTTTAACAATGAAAATATATATCTATATATATATAATCATTGACTTGGTGAAGTTTTTTTGTGAGGAGACTTTTATTTAACATTTATTGAAGGGGTCTCGAATGTCAAGGCTTTGTAAGAACAGTTCTTTGCAAAATTTCTCAGCATGAGAAAGCCTTCAGAACAGAAGAGTTCATTGAAAAATTTTATTTTGCAGTCATTGGCATATCGATGTTGTATAAGACGAATAACACACTTCGGACCATGTCGTTATACCAAAATAATACACTTTGAGCCGTATCACACCACCCTGGCGTGTATTTTATTTTTGTATAAAGGCATGGTTCTTCAAGTGTTATATCCTTATTTAGTTTAAATCAACAAATATAGGATAATTGTTGATATGGTGAACTTTTCTGTAAGGAGACGTTTATTTAACATTTATGGAAGGAGTCTCCAGTGTCAGCGCTTTGTAAGAGTATGTTTTCAGCCATGGGAAAGTCTTTGCTGTTGAAGTTCTAGAGAGAGAGAGAGAGAGAAATTAGAGTTTGGTGAAGAAATGCCTGTTTATATGTATTATAATATAAGTGCTAGCAGGAATTTATTTTGTGGATGTTCTACATTAAGATTAAACATTAAACATAACTATAAATGGATAAAAAGTAAAATGGAAAGTATTACTTTCAGACACAAAAAGCTTAATTAAACAGACAGTCTAATATTCATTTCTAATATCCCAAATGCAAAGTGAGCTGTATCTATAGCGTCACTTGAAATATGTATAATAAAACAACTTAACAAAAAAATACCAAAAAACCACTAAATTTATTTTATAAACACATTACGCTGTACAAATGTCTGCTTGGAAATTCATTTCTCTAGCTTGATAAACTGAATGTAAAAATGTGAAATAAATCGTGACTAAAAAAGCATAGTATTTGTATTCCCACTCATGTGAGACTATGTGTATATTTGTGTATTTTATCCTTGTATTTGTGAAAGGGTACATTTGTGTTCTTTTTTTTAATCTTGTCTCTTACAAACGGTGCATATGGTCCCAAACCAGGTGACTGTGGATGGAGCTAATCATTTCTACATTAACAATCAACATTCACATTCCTCCAAAAACTGTCCTAATCCTGAAACAGCTTAGGAGAGTGATAATCAGACATCCAATCATTTGTTTATTATGTCTTTATGCATGAACACATGTAAATCATCAGCTTTTCATATGAGCTATGTTTTAGTAACTTAATAAGGTGTGATGATATACACACAGCTGGAAATAATGCTCAAGCAGCACACCTCCTGTAACATGCACAGCAGGAAGGAATTTAAAATCAAGTCCTGGAGAAATAGTGAGTGAGTGTGAGAGAGAGAGAGAGAGAGAGAGAGAGAGAGTCTCACCTGTTGCTTGTTACGGTCTTGTTTGTCTAGCATATTCTTTAGACAAGAGCACAAATTTACCAAAACACCACAATTTTAATTATTTCAAGAACTCAAAATAGTAAATTTAGAGCAATAACATGCATGCACAGCATTTTCAAGACCTTGGTTTAGTACCTTGTAGTCATGCTATACTAAATAGAAAATATACAGACAGGTGATAAACTAAAGGAAAAAAACAAAGCAAAGAAAATGTCTTAGTAAGGTGTTTGGCTATCACAAGCCATCAGAACAGCTTCTACATGTCTTTTCTTGTAATTTCTGGCCTGGAACAAAAGTTCCAGTGGAATGAACCAAATACGTCAACCAATAAAAAATATGAAAAAAAAAAAACCATGGTTTAGTTTTCTAAACATGTACCATCATGGCTTCAGATCCTGTTTCAGCTTATCCAATCACATGCATTCCTGTATTATTTAGCTGAAGGTAGCTCATCGAGCCAGAGACTAGCTACAGAACTAGAGATATTAGCTCATTAAGGGTAAATTTTATTTACCCTATCTGGTCTGTTTAATAGACAGAGAGCATGGCTTGTTTGAAAAATTGTTGATCATTTAAAAAATTTGTTGTCGCTATTCAGTCATGTTAGCTGCTGTTTAACCTCTTTGCTTCCAGGAGGAGATACAGGAACATTCGCACCAGAACCAGCAGGCTAAGGGCCAGCTTCTTCCCCACAACCATTACCCTGCTGAACTCTACACTACACCATTAGACCACTGATGTTTTACTGCCTCTAATCATCCTGCAGTTCTATTCTATACTGTATATTCTCTATTATCTCTATATAATTGTAGATATAGTAGTCACTGTCATAGTATATATTCTAGGTTATCCTTATATATCTGTATATTATCTGTATATACATTATATATTATTCATGGATAATCTGGGCATTGTTGTATATACTATGTACATATCTCTTACATATATATATATATATATATAAATATATATATATATATATATACACTATATTACCAAAAGTATTCGGTCACCTGCCTTGACTCACATATGAACTTAAGTGCCATCCCATTCCTAACCCATAGGGTTCAATTTGATGTCAGTCCACCTTTTGCAGCTATTACAGCTTCAACTCTTCTGGGAAGGCTGTCCACAAGGTTGAGGAGTGTGTTTATAGGAATTTTTGACCATTCTTCCAAAAGCGCATTGGTGAGGTCACACACTGTTGTTGGTCGAGAAGGCCTGGCTCTCAGTCTCCGCTCTAATTCATCCCAAAGGTGTTCTATCGGGTTCAGGTCAGGACTCTGTGCAGGCCAGTCAAGTTCATCCACTCCAGACTCTGTCATCCATGTCTTTATGGACCTTGCTTTGTGCACTGGTGCACAGTCATGTTGGAAGTGGAAGGGGCCCGCTCCAAACTGTTCCCACAAGGTTGGGAGCATGGAATTGTCCAAAATGTTTTGGTATCCTGAAGCATTCAAAGTTCCTTTCACTGGAACTAAGGGGCCAAGCCCAACTCCTGAAAAACAACCCCATACCATAATTCCTCCTCCACCAAATTTCACACTCGGCACAATGCAGTCCGAAATGTACCGTTCTCCTGGCAACCTCCAAACCCAGACTCGTCCATCAGATTGCCAGATGGAAAAGCGTGATTCATCACTCCAGAGAACGCGTCTCCACTGCTCTAGAGTCCAGTGGCGGCGTGCTTTACACCACTGCATCCGACGCTTTGTATTGCACTTGGTGATGTGTGGCTTGGATGCAGCTGCTCGGCCATGGAAACCCATTCCATGAAGCTCTCTGCGTACTGTACTTGGGCTAATCTGAAGGTCACATGAAGTTTGGAGGTCTGTAGCAATTGACTGTGAAGAAAGTCGACGACCTCTTTGCACTATGCGCTTCAGCATCAGCTGACCCCTCTCCGTCAGTTTACGTGGCCTACCACTTCGTGGCTGAGTTGCTGTTGTTCCCAAACTCTTCCATTTTGTTATGATAAAGCTGACAGTTGACTGTGGAATATTTAGGAGCGAGGAAATTTCACGACTGGATTTGTTGCACAGGTGGCATCCTATGACAGTTCCACGCTGGAATTCACTGAGCTCCTGAGAGCGGCCCATTCTTTCACAAATGTTTGTAAAAACAGTCTGCATGCCTAAGTGCTTGATTTTATACACCTGTGGCCAGGCCAAGTGATTAGGACACCTGATTCTGATCATTTGGATGGGTGACCGAATACTTTTGGTAATATAGTGTACATATATATATATATATATATATATATATATATATATATATATATATATATATGTCTAATAATTTCATATATTATATTTTTTATAGAGTGTTTCTATTATAACATAGACTCCTGGGCAAAAAAAATAGGCCAAGCCCAAAATGGCAAAATATTAAGCTTTTAATGGCCTTAACTACAAATCATTAGTCAGAAAATTAGCAAGAATTCCACAAATGCACTCCTGAGAGCTCCTGTGCACCATTTGCTCGTTTACTTTTGCTGCAGTGAACTGTTTGGGGAAAAGCTAGAAACGGGAAATTCACTTATACTGTCTTCTTGTAAGCAAAGGTAAAATCATGATAATGATTAAAATGTTTGATATGAAATCCAAACTAACACATGTACAAAATTTTCCAAAAATATCTTCTGGCATTTTTTTTTCTTAAAAGATTAGTCATTATTTAGTTATCTGCCACACCTCATGCAGCTCATCAAGGGACTGATAACAAGCTCATGATTGGAACCAGGATTGATAGAGCAGGTAGAGAGCTATAGAATTTAGTATATATTACTTGTTTAATTCTTGCTAATTTCCTGACCAGTGATTTGTTGTTAAGACCATTAAAATCTTAATATTTTGCCATTTTGGGCTTGGCCCATTTTTTTTGCTGAGGAGTATAGTGTAATTTACCATTTATACTGTTATCTACTCAGTAGCTACTGCACATATTCACTGCCCATAGCCTTGTTATTTATTTATTTACTGTATATATTTACATATTCAACCTGCATTTTGTTCATTTGCACAGTGCTACTATTCTGGTAGATGCTAAACTGCATTTCATTTCATACTTGTACTGTGCAATGACAATAAAGTTCTATCTATCTATCTATCTATCTATCTATCTGTCTGTCTGTCTGTCTGTCTGTCTATCTATCTTATTCATACCTTTGTTAGCAAGGATTATTATGTAACTGGAGCCTTACACATTTGTTGAATTTCCTGATTATATCATATTCTAAATGCATAATCTGGTTTTCATTGAGTTAGCTTCAACCTAAGCAGGTATGATCTTACTTACAATTTTCTGGGATCATGTGAAATCATCAGCTAACTCAGTAATCCACATGCAAATGATGGTGTACCTTCTATGAGTAATGAATTAATAAAAACACTTTAGATATGCACTTGCTTCCTGTATCTCTCTCCTTCAACTATGTGTTATTCAAACAGACAGACAGATAGAGATAGAAAGAGGGAGACAATATGTGAGAGGCAAACAGGAAGGGAAAGATAGAATATGGTTAGAGAGCAAATGATAGAGAGTCTGTAATCACAGAGGCTCTATCAAATAAATTAGTAACAACAGGAGTAAGTAACAACCACTCAGGAAACTGATAATATAGCAAACTCCTTATCTGAGTATGCAATTTTTCTCATTCCTGCTGCCAAAGGAAGTGCACATGCACGCATATACACACACACACACACACACAATTTTGCCCCCCTATCGAAACTATTCACAGCATGATGACAAAATGAATTACAATGGCAATTTGTCTTTGGTAAAAGCTGCAACGACACATGTCTAGGCACAAATTTTTAATATCTGTGTGTTCAAGGTTTGAAATAATCCCAACATGGTCATGCTTGCAAATTTCTAATCACTCGTACATCTCTATTATTTATGAAAAATTACAATAGTTAAAGCCATGGTTCAGGTTAAGTATCTTTTCTTACGACTTCATTCATATGAAACTGAAAGAAATCCTAAGTGAGCCTGCTGTGCTTATTCAGATTCATGTAAATTTTTAAGGTTGAGGTTGAGAATAATCCTAATTAAGCTGTTAACCTTCTTCACTTACAGACTTACTGAAAAAAAACCCCACATGGAACAAATGAAGCAATTTACTGCAACATCAGCCATTATCATGTATAGGAAACTGGATTTTCCAGAGCGTGTAAATTGCAGTGATGGTAATAAATAAACAGTGCAATATGTGAGACCTGTGTGTGTAAATGTGCTAATGGACAGGATCTGCTAAAAGTAATGGTGCTTAAGTGTTTTAGTGATGGAAACGAGATACCGTGTGATTCTGACCTGCTTTGGAGAAGGAAACAGGTTTGACACGGCAGGAAGTTTTATCACTCCAGATGCTGGATGAAATAACGGATGATAAAATGAAATTTGCACAATTTCTCCCCCCCACAAATGTAGCCCACCAGCCCAGATGTATGGTGTAACAAAAAAAGCAACAGCAACATAAGCTTATAGCTAGTGGTTTCTGCAAACTGCATATCTAAATCATCACACACTCACCTCAAAACTCAAAAGACATTCGGCCTCATTTATCAAACTGCATACAAATGAATTTATTTGTAACATGCTCCCAGGAGCATTTACACAAGAAATGTGGTATTCATGAAATTCTCTTCAGTTTGTCTCCTAGGAGAGCTCCTGAGTTTGTATAAATTTTTGTATAATGATAACCTCTAACGTGAACCTCAACTGATCAGCTTCAAATTGTATAACTGCTGTGAGTTACTGCCATTTTAAATACAGATTATGTTGTCAGGTTTAAATAAGGAACATTTTGTGAACTTGGTCGTTTAATATTAATGACTTGAATGAAAGCAATCCAAAAATAAATCTATAAATAAAGACCAATTAGACTAGCTGTTCACTTAAGACAAAAGAAATGGCACCCTATAACAGGAGGAAGCGGTACTGTGTCTGTGTTAGCTGATCTGCTGCAGTGGCTGAGCTGCATTACTGGAACTTTTAGAGCACTTATGAGGAGCTCTTTCACCATTTAGTCATCATTTTGTTGTTTTCAGATCTGTAAGGTTTGCCTTTTATGGAGTTTTGTGGACGTTACCAAATGTAAATTAGCTGTGGTGTGAACAATGGTAATTTACAGGTGATTGGCATTTATCAACATATACACATCAGTATAAAGACAATGAATAATTGTAAATCTGGCAGGAATATTTAGTTTAGTTTGGTCTATGAAAACATTTACACACAACTAAAAGTTTGATTTAAAAAAAAAAAGAGGCCCATTATTTGGCTCAGTAATTCAGTAATTAGTAAAATTCAGTAAAGCTCAGGCTCAGTAATTGAAAGAAAATAAATATAGAAAAAAATGGAACAGTATTACCATAAAAATTACTTCTTAAGTACAAATCTATTTTCAGAATTCTTGACTAGATTCGGGTTAACAGTAAAATATTGCAAATTAAATTTTTGGCCAGTAATACTTTAGCAGTGGGTAATTGATCATTTTTGTGTATTGCTTGGATAAAATATGAATGTACTGTACATGTACGTGTGTATTTGCCTCTCTCTAGCTCTTGCTCCTCACCACAATTCTCCTCTCACCAACATGGTCGCCCTTCAGTATGTTTAATAAACTCAACCAAACAGCTGCCGACAGATGCCCTTAAAAGATAAAAAGCATAAATGATAAGTCTGCGAGAGCATTATAAATCCCACAACACACTCTGCTCAGTTTGTTTTCAGCTGAAATGTGGCCACTAACCTCATGGAAAATGAAAAAACCCTGATCATGGCAGATATTTGCCTGAGGAGTACATGTAAATATTTCTGATATAAATCAGGTCAGTTGTCTCATAAAACCGACGCGATGAATAGCAGGTATGTGTCACTGATTAGCCGGAATCTTCCCCATCACAAAATCTCGCATTAGCCTTTCTTTCGTAAATTATCAGGAGAAGATAATGCGGTAATAATTTCCAAGATTTATCAGAGCCCACTTGCAAAAGTAAACACACTTTAGAACGCCCATATATGGTCTGGTGATTGGGGTTCCATAGCAGGAAGTGAGGAACTTGGAGGCAATGACATTAAAGTAAGCCAGAAGCAGTTATTAAAGTGGCATGGCCTTCTGAAATAAGTGTGTGTGTGTGTGTGTGTGTGCGTGTGTGTGTGGGTGTGTGTGTGTTTGGCCAGCCAGATGTGAAGACAAACAGATAAGAAAGGAGAAAATAAGACATGCCTCAAGAGCTGTCAGTTTAAAAAGTCCTCTTATGCTCCAGGCTAAACGAGAGTACCGAGAGGTCCACACGTGTGAGACAAAATGGCACAGATGGCGGCTCTTGAAATGTTTAAGGGAAGTAATCAAGGGGTCTTGAACAGCCACAGAGAAATGTCAGCCATTTTCCACTCATATAAAAAAAAAATCCTGCAGTGCTGCTGTAAATAATGTAAAGAGAGATTTTAGATTTTCAACACTTTGGCTTGGTTGATTTACAACCCAATAAATTCTTTAAAAAATAATAATAACTGTATTTACACCTACCCCAAATGTAGTAGCTCAGTCAAAACATGCCTAGTGTGCTCTCTTAGATTTGCATTGGATGCACGAGACGAACGCTGTTAACCATCAGTAGTATTTTATCCTAAAATATTTTCCATATATATACATACCTGAATCTTCATATGCTTGCTTCAAACAATGTCGATAAGCTATGCAGTATCATTTTTACATAAATAATTTTGTAAAGTAGTATGCATTTACAAAATTAAGTTGTCAAAGGGGAAGCTGCATCATCGTCATTTCCAGATTTCCGGCTCGTCACCTTCTGTGGAATCATACAAAATTGTGCTAAGCAAAAATGTAATCTGGGTTTTACAAACAAGGCTATTGTGTTCGGCTACAAATCACAGTAGATCATGCTGTGTCCTGAACTATATTGGCAAGTCTAAGTGCATACCTAATGATCTCTCTTTCTCTTTCTCTCTTGAGCTGTATGTGCACTTCTGAGCTGACTGATTCATCCTGATACTCTGCATCTGTTTGGAGCCTCTGATCTTGTGACTCAGGCTCTGCTGCTGTGGACGGTGCAAATAATGCTGCAAACATCTATGATATAAATGTGAATGCAGCGACGCAAATGAGTAAGTAGATAACAACACAACAACAACATTTTTTCCAATGCCCCTAGAGCCACCCCCATAACCTCCCTACGGGAATTGGACAGTTATATTTTGTCAAGTTGACAACATCGCTTCTGTAAACAACAACGATCGTAAGTCACTTAGAAGCAGAAATGCCGACCCTGCCTCATCAGACTTTTAAAAACAAAATAAAGCCAGTTCTAGTTAGACACATACATTGTTGTCTCCGGCCTGGCTGCATCTCCTTTTCTAGCTATTTCTCCTGCCCTGAAAAACACACACATACACACACAAGCACACTTATGGGAGTCACACTGTGAAAACGCAATGAACTCTCTAGGGTGCGCAGGGTCAAAGGGCTGACACGCTTAGGCTCCTAACAGACAATCAGGCTCAACTGAGTTTGTAGAAGCCTGACTTATACAAAAGAAATGCAAAAGAAAAATCCAAGTTCTGACAGGGTTGGACTCTAATACATTTGTCATCCATTTGTTGTGGCTAAAACAACAGTACAAATGAGATTTGGTTGCAGTTTTGATAAAATAAAGAGGATGAAAAATAAAACAAGACACCAAGAAAGCAAGGCTACTGGATGTGAGTCAGATACATTGGAAACCAAGTCAAGAAAAACATAAAATAAATCTACAAAATGTGTTTTTTTAAGTTAAATGAAGTCATCTGCATTTTTCCTTAAGCTGTGAAATCAATTTGTCCGACTAATGACTGGAAAAAGAGACAACTCCTGAGGGAAATATTTGTGGGGCTAATAGAACAGAATAACAAAACGTGTTTGAATCAAAACAGAGCAAAAGGAAGCCAAAGTGTTTCTTCCTCTCTCACACAAATTACTCTTTCTATTCAGAATGGTATGAAGGTTGAATGAAGTTTAATGGATGAAAAATCTAACTTACACTTATTTTCGTTTACACAAACATTTGCTAGTCTTGCAAACTGGACTCCTGGAGTTACAAGGCTAATACTGATATAGGGTGTCCATCTGATAGCATGCTCATTTACATGTACTTTAAACTGTAAAAAAAAAAAAAATACAACTGTACAGAAGTGAACAGAATCTGCTCTCCACTGCAACTCTTCTAATGCTAAGGAAACTAATGTTGATCAACTAGCTAACGTTATAAAGAACAAGCCTAGTAGCCTAAGTGCATGATCGTAGTTTCCTGGCCACTATGTAAACCAGGGAAACATAAATAGAGCTTAATAAAATGTATCCTGACATGATAGTATTGCAATCATGGCCATAAATACCTGCCCAAATATGGTAATTATTGCTTATTTCATATATGCTTATATTTATTGTGGAGCTAACGCTGTAACATTATGGGGGTAGTCATCTTGAACAACCCACACACAATGGGTTAACATGGGCTAAGAGCTACGCAAGTGCAGCATAATGTTTTTAACATAAAGGATTCTGGGCGAGATTTTGGGTGCCTTTGTTAGTCTAGTAGCGCCAGTGCAAAACTGAAGGAGCAAATTTCCAACATCAGTATGTCTTGGTTGATCGACTTCAGGATCCAGATGTGCACAGCTGAGAGAGACATATGCCAGAAGACTTGCAGCTGTAATTGGTTCAACCAAGTATTGACCCACGGGGATGAATACTTATGCAACCGGAACTATCGGCTTTTTTTGTTTAATTAACCTGTGCTCCTTCAAATGTTAGACATATTATGTAAACCAAACAGTAAAAATCCCAATTAAATCAATTTCAATTGGTAACACAACAAAAAGTTCAAAGGGGCGTGAATACTTTTGCAAGGCACTGTATACTGAGTTAGGAGGAAAATTTGACTTTTTGCTAAACCATAACTCTATTATTACTAGAAATTCCTATTGCTCTATTTGTATGCTATATTAGTGCAGTGGTTTATAAAGGCCTTGATTTTGGAATGCTGAGCTTCTCAAGGCAATCTTAACAGTGTATGAAACTGAGACGCTACCACCATATTGCTGTCTCTCTGTCTTCCATCACACTGGCTGATCTCACCGGTTTTTGTGCCTAAAGTTAGTTGTTTTTAATAAGCTACATCCTTGTTTTCTCAGAAGGCTCAAGGTTTGATGAAGCCATTTGGCTGGCAACTTCAGAAGTCTAAGATTTGTGGTCAGGATGCTTCATTGCCAGTCTCCGAAAAGGGGTAGGAGTCCCACTCAATGGAGTTTCGATTACATTCTCATTCCTCAGACAAATTGTAGGTCGACAGCTGTTTCCCATTGTTACCATCTGAAAAGTCAAACAGGCTCAGATGAAGGTATGATACTGTATTTAAGGAGGCGGTTGGTTCCAGTTGGAGGGTTACTGATGGGGGAGGAGAGTAACTGAACCCAGCTGAGGCTTTCTTGGCTGGGACAGAAAACTGCAGGGTGGTGATGCGCTTGGAGGAAACAGCAGCATGGACTCTCGAAAGCTTTTGAGAATGTTCACACTCCGCAGATGGGACACTGAAACGATAATTACTTCCAGAGAATCAGGACTGGTTCCCAGAGACGAAAACATGACAAAATGAGCCGGAATGCTACTCCTGAAATCTGATAAACAGCAGCACTCTGAGGGATGCACTCTCATCGAGGATTACTCAGATTAATGGGTGATACTGCATTGCTTTTAAGGCTCAACTAATAGCCCAAAGCCTTTATGACCTTTTAGCACACAGACTATATTGGCAAGGAAACAACCAGACTAAGTTACTCCTGCCACGCTGATACTCCAATCAGAGCCATTAAAACACACCAACGTTTTTCACACTTCTTATTGTGGTCTGTCCTGCTGCAGTTTCCCTGTTCCCTGTAAATTCCAGCTGGGGTGTTTAAAGTTCATACTATGTTTTACTTAAAGGAATACCTTTACTTAAAGGAATGCCTTTTTTCAACATAATCTCTATATACTGTTTCTGTAGCATAGGAGCATAGGAAATTTGACACCTATTAATATAATGAGGGTGGATTGGGGGATTAAAACCAGTTTACTGGGAACTAACTTATAATGGAACAGTTGTTGTAATGTAAAGTAGAGTTAGTGTTAGCATCCCAAGGATAAATAGCTGTTCCCTCACTAGCAACTCTTTTCTCTCTCTCTCTCTCTCTCTCTCTCTCTCTCTCTCTCTCTCTTGGACTTCAAGCCTTGGACGGATGTTTTTAATACATTTACGCAGCCAATTGATGATGGAAAAAAGAAATCCACATTAACACACTAGGATTGGATGGTTCTCCAAATGGCTCTAGTTTCACAGGAGAAAAACATCTCTTGAAATAATAAAGGAGCAGCATTGCTCCAAACATAACATGAAATTTCGTTGATGCTGGAAAGAGACCTCATCTGGTAGCAGAGAAGTGGGAGATTTAAATGCATATATGTGTGACAGGAAGACTGTAAAATGTACCTACTAAGAAACTATTTTAGGTCAGTGGCACATGTAAGGATACTGTTTAAAAAAAAGTCCCAAACCACCAGAGCACTGCGAAGCAGAAGAATGCAACAATATGCTTAAGGTTGCTTTTTTGCATGACTAAATAGAAACTAGATGTAGCACACGTGCATGTGTGTTTTGTGTGTAGCTCATGTGTATGTGGCTAGCAACAACTCGCTTTGCATTTCCTGTTTTGTTTAGCATGAATTTCACACTTTATATTTGTCAGATAGACTGATATGGATGTATAAAAGCCCATACTTCCTCTCTAGAACTTAAACATAAAGCATTTTACTGTTCGTCTGAATAAAACGTTTGTAGTTTTCCATGGTTTTCAGTGGTGCAGAAATAACATAGAGGAGCTATGATCTGTTGCACAGCTTTTTGAAGTTCATCCACTATAAGAATTTGGCCAAGATAGAGTTTCTGCTGCAAACAGCCAGATCCTAAACTCCACATCATGCCTTTCAGCAACTAGATCCCTCTTGGAGCTGTTGAAGTTGGTGTGCTCTTGGCATTTCTCTCATGTGGAGGATTAAGAGGTTCACTGGAGCAACAAAATCTCTGTTTTGTCTTTAAATTCCATGCAGATTTTTAAACGGTGGGCCTGGTTTACTGATGTGTCATCGTGTAACGGAAATCATAGCACCTTTTCATTCCATAATGTGGCATTTTGAGTGAAACAGACTCAGCGTTATTTTTTGATGACAGTTGAGGCTCAGGGGAGAAGTGAAATATGACTTGGTAAGTATTATTTTGTTCCATTTGTATGCCCACATTATTGGTCATAATGAAAGTAGAGAGATAGCAGAGGCATGCTCCTAAGACAGCTATATTTTCTTGGCTTGGCTTGTTTGTATTTCTAAAGGACTACTGAATGGACTATTGTTCTTATGTAATGATAAGTCCAAACAAATAAATTAGTGAGGGTGAAAGTTCAGCTCACTCTCACAAGTGTATTGACTCATGACAGTAATCACTTGATCAGATCAGTCAGGTTTGATTTGCATTGTTTCAGATGAGTGCCCAGACCATTCCAGATAAGAAGCTCCAACATTGGTTCAGATTAACAGAGAAGATTAGCACTAAGCTTTCCAGTAGGCAGAACATGCAGCATTGGGAATTTTACTGAGAGTTTTACCAAGGCATATCAGTAAATAATAAAAAAAAAAAGGAAGATGGGTGTGAATATCAGTCAAGCGGAGTCAGTATACTGGGAATATAATTACAAACATAGGTCAAAACTAAAATCTACACAATGGTCCCTTACTTCAGTTCTAGGTTTGGACAGGAACTTGCACAATGGACGCCAATAAAAGTCAAACAATTACCATGTTGTAATTTAACAAAACATAATTGATGTACAATTGTTACTATGGTTAAGCTCTCTCTAAGGAAAATGACTGTTGTGATAACAAGAACTAACTTCTTTAAGGGACACTCCACCAAATAAAATGTAGCTTTAAAATGAATAAGTATGACTCTTTAATAAATAAACAATTGTAATCATTGGCATAGGGCTACAGTATAAGAGGAATAAAACACTTTGGACATTTTATTACAGGAAAATAAATAACGCCAAGGTGGAACTGACCATCAACTTTTACACTTTTTAATTATTTTCATACAACAGCATTTCATGAAATGTTTTATTCCTTACTAAATTCTAACATTATACTCCGAACGACTTTCAGCTGTTGAAGCTGCGGTCATCTTGTAGTAATGCATGTTTGTAAAGTGATGTCACGCATGTCATGTTGGAGCTGTCAGCAAAGTCAGTGTTTAAAGGAAGCACAGCTCTATATTTGCATTGTGACTGCATGTATAAGTCATCACAGTCATCAATTTCCTGGAACTGTGTTAAATTGTTTGATATCACAAATAGACTTGCTTATGTTATTGACACTCTATGACATACTATAAAATTGACCAAAAATGGACAATAGGACACCATGTAGCAAAGAAAAAACAACCACGTTCACGCCACACAAGCATGAGATTCAGGAAGGAGGCTTGGCCCAAAGCATGAAAAACACAGTTTGCTGGGAAACTAAAAGAGCTGCTTTTCCAAAATGGACAACATGCAGACAGTGAAAGAGGGATAGAGTTGAATGCCAGATTAGTACAGGTAATAGCATTATTTCTCACAGAATTGTAAAGGAGGCGGATGCAAGTGTAGATTTAGTTTATTATAAAGACCAAAATTAAAAAGTTATAAAATTAAAAAGTTATAAAAACAAAAGAGGAAATAGCAAGGTAACAGTATAAACATAGAATGAGTAGCAGAGAGTGACAGACACAACAACCACAAAAGACAAAAGCTGGACAATGAGTGCTGTACAAGACTTGACTTAAATACTAGTCCTCATTAAACCTAAACGTGAATCAGGTGCAATCAGTCACGTGATGTGACTATCATGATAAGGTGAGGTGCTGTGGCTGATGGGAGTCGTAGTCCTGGGCCGTATTCAGTGCAACTATGACATTATTTGTGTTGAGAAATCGCTGGTTTGTGCAGCAAAAACTACATTCACACTTCTTGAAGTGACTCAGACAGATAGAAAGAAAAAGGGAGAAAAGAAAGAGTAAGAAAAAAAGGGAAAGATGTTCATAAGGAAGAAGAGAGAGAGGGAGGAACCCTATAGTTCACACCTGCTCTGTGTGTCTGTTTTAAGCGAAGTCCAGCAGTCCGAACTCAAACCGCCAGTTCAAACTTCCAGACTTTCATTGCCATTCCACACAATGGTGTTAACAAATCAGTTTGAAACCATTTGGAGCCTGCAAGTTAGAAGTGATTTGGATGATAATAGGCTACATTTTCATTTGGGGATGAAATATCACTTTAATGTCTGTTCACTCTGTCAATTTTAGATGCTGTTTAAAAGCTATACATTTAACTGAATTAATTCAGAGAAATGTATACTTTAACTCAGTTAAACTCCCATCGTTTTTATTACAATATTGATTATTGATTATTTCTCATTTTCACATGCATCATGAATTTGCATGGGAAAAAAACTATAATCATGGAAGATGGAAGAGAAACCGGTTCAGGCTTTAGTGCGTCAGCTCCAGATATTTCTCATTGCAGGCTTTACAAATTAGCTCTTTAAACAGAAGGTCCCAAACATGCTGTCTATGTCTGGCACTCATTTAGCTCATTACTGGTGTTTTCATTTAATTTGCAGCAGAGAGGAATGCCAGAGGCCATGAGAGGGCTGGCAAATGATGCAAGCGAATGATGATTCTCTCCAGAGCACAACAAATTAGAGCAAAGTGCTATCTGCAATGCACTGACTCAGCTAGCAGACATATCAACCACACTACACACACACACACACACTGCTACTCCTTCTTTCGTGACGCATGCATTGGAGTATGTACACGCTGTAGTGCCCAACAGAATGGCAGAGCTTATCAGCAAGCTCAGGACACAGTGTAACAGCTGAAATAACGGAAGAATTCTGCTAACATACAAGTTACAGCTGCACAGAGGACAGCAAAGATACGGAACCAGTGTGTAAAACAGTGATGGTTACAGCATGACTGCAAAGTGAATGCAGTTAATGTGCTGTAATATTCAACCAGCTGTTTATGGATCAGCTTTCAATAGGTCTCAATTTACCCATCAGATCTGAGCTTCTGTCCTGTATGCAGGCCCTGAGGGAGGAAGGAAGGAAGGACGGAAGGAAGGAAGGAAGTTGTTTGATTTGACTAAGGAAAACATAATTGCTTTGATTAAGCGTTTTGTAAGGAGAATACCGTTTATAGCTGCTACAACTTGTAAGAAATAAGAAGAACTTACTTGTTTCATAAATCTTCCACAATATAAAATGTAACTGTAAACAAATAAGTGTAATTCTTCAAAATATATAAAAAAAAAATGTAATGTTAGCTGTGACATACGATGAATAAAACACATCGGAACATGCCGTTTTACAGAAAATAAACAACTAACTTCCCATCATTATTTTCCTGTAACAACATGTCCTGAAATGTTCTACCTTATATTGCTTACTAAAATCTAACATTATATTCCTAAATACTTTCAACAGTTGAAGCTGCTGCCATTTTCCGGTCGTATATGTTTATAATGTGACGTTACACATTGTCACGTTAGAGTTACCAGCAAAAAGTATCTAACTCATAATTACTATAATAACGAGTAACAGTCATAACTTCATGCAATGCCTTATAACTGCATCAGATGTGCTTTTTTTTTAATTAAGGATGTGGTTTGCTAGAGCTGGCCTGACTGCACCACACAGCCACATTACAAAGGCTTCAAGAAAGTGAGATCATCCAATTAGCAAAATGCGCCCACTCACATATGTAAACAGTGACAACATACTGTGTACAGCCTCCAGGACCTGAGTACAGCAAGCACAAAATACAGGGTTAGGGGTGGACCTGTGTGTAAAAAACGTTTCAGTTCTCAAACAAGTATAGAGCTATCAAGCAGATATACATGACAGACTGAATAACCACAAAGATAGTGCAGATAGCATTCGTGCATGAAGCTGCCCTGGTAAAGCTGCAGCAATGTCTGAGACACTGGAGCATCACTGGCCCAACTGATCATAAGTTTTAAACAGCATGATAATGATTTGTAATGATAATGATCACCATTTCACACGTGAACATCCAACCTGTGGAAACATGTAAAGGTAAGCCATTAGCTAGCTTCGTGAGCTAGACTAGCAAGCCAGATCTTTTGAGCTTTTACAATATGGAAGCTCTGTATTAAACTTTGATGTTCGGTAGCGATTGCCTGTTGTGTTAAATATATCCAAGTGCTGCTCCAGCCTATATGTAACACTACATAGTAAGCTAAATAGCTAAGTATGTAGCTGGAAACATGAGCTAAATAGCTAGCTAAGGAACCTATTAGCAAGCTACTGAAACCCCAACAGCATTTGACTAAGTTAGCTAGCCAGCTACTGTTACTATTAGTTAACATAATTGTTCAAAAATGCGTTTCTCATATATGGAAATTTTTTTAGATTAGTTGTGTCAATTGTAGAAAAGGGTTCCTGGAGGACTAGGGGTTAGGCCACAGCGCACTCACCGCCGTGGCCAGGGTTCAATTCCTCGCCAGGGAACCAACCCCCAGTGGCACACGACAGTGCACTCCCAGTGCTGGTTCCAAGCCTGGATAAAACTGGGAAGGGTTGCATCAGGAAGGACATCTGGTGTAAAAACTGGGCCAAATTAAATATGTGGACCAATGATCTGCTGTGGCGGCCCCTAACAGGAGCAGCCAAAAGAGGAACAACAGTTGTGTCAAATGTACACATGTAAAAAAGTGATTGAAAATTCCTTGTACTTTTAATCAAGTCACTCAACCCTTTCCACCACTGTTCCATAGTGTAGTCTAGTGTTTTCTCTAGAATTGTAAATACGTAGATGCGAATTGTAAATTGTAGATGCGTTGTTCCACAGAGAACATTGTGAAAGTTTCAACTTCCTGTGAAAAAATGGCCATGATAACTCACATTCGAGTTTAAGCTTAACTTTTGAGAGTGACTATTTTAGTTACAAAGGATATCAAACTGGGGGCTGTTTTGGTGACTGTTCCCCAGCTGTGCTGGTTCAACCCTGACCTCATAAATACTGTTCCATTACATGAAATCACTCACATGAATAACTATGTCACATGGTACCATGCTATATTACGTACCAGTTTTTTAAATAAAAATGTAACAGTTTTAATAAACAATTAAAAATGTGTGAAAACAAATTTCTAAAACTAGCTTACTAGCATTAACATTCTATTAAATTAGCTAGGCAGTGTTGTGGTATATTAGCAAAATAAATAATTACTACTCTTATGCTATAAATTAAAATGAAGTATTAAATAACCCAGTGTTACACTGGAAGGCTGTCGGTGTAGTAGCTAAACATAATATGTATTAATTTAGATAGCTATCTTGCTCGGTACTATTACTTAGATGAGGTTGTCAAGGGTCCTTTTGTAAAAGTGACCAGCACAGTCACTACAATGATGGTGGAGGAACGACTTCCTCCATTATACAGACTTGAATGACTTTTTGTTCAGTATATTACTTTATCTCCTCCCAGAAAGATGGAGAGAGTGAGAGAGATGGATAGAAAAACAGATCAGCAAGAACAGGAAACCAAAGACATGTCAGATATCATAAGAGTTGGGTTTGAGTTTGAATAAGGCAGGCGACCTTTAGCGTAACCCACGTCTTCCCTCTGTTTCAATCTGTCTCTCTGTAGGGTGTTATCTCTGTAATTAGGATAATCCAGCATTGGTTTCCTGATGAATGGGGATCGTTTTCATGAGTCAGCGCTCACAAATGCTTCTCGTACCCACAAAAGGGATCATTTTACCACTCCTCTCTCTCTCTCTCTCTCTCTCTCTGTCTTTCTGTCTCTAGTCAGTAAAGCTGCAAGTACCATAAAGTTGCCCCCTTCTTTCACTCTCATTTCTTTGCCTCTTCTTTTCTCCTTTTCAGGAGTCCACCCCAAACCGCAGTGTAGAAAAATAACCCCTCATAAATCGTTCATGCATGGCTTCAAAGACTCAGCGTGCTCATACTGAAAAAAAGGTCGTAATGATCGGACCATCTTAGGTCATGCAACATGATTCTGGTACTGGTCCACTAACTAATGGATGGCAGAAAGCAATGCACAAAACATGAGGCCACCATTTTAGATGGGTCGGGGTGAGAGAGAATGAGAGTGATGCACAAAATTCGAAATGGTAACAGTCGGCTGAGGAATGTAGTGTTTATCTCGGCCCCTGTGACACAGTCTGAATACTTATCAGCAGGGAGGAATTGTGTGTGTGTGTGTGTGTGAATGTGAAGTCTGAGAAAGGAGAGAATGAGTGTTGTGTGTCTGAATAATAAACACATTTAGGGGTGTAAAATGTCTTATCCACAAGGGATATTTTATGAAAATGAATGAACATACCCTCTGCATGGAGTCAATTATGTCATGTCTATTTATAAAGCACATGCAAAAAAAAGAAACTGAACAAAGTTCAGTAGAGTGAGGTCAGATTCATTGAAAAGAAGCTCTGTATTTAAGGTTTTGTCCTTGTAACCAGAAAGCTGTGGGTTTAAATCCTCAGGCTGTCAAGAAGAGAGCTGAGAAAATGGCCAGGGAAGAATGACCAGACTGGTTTGGGCTGACAGGAAGGCTACAGTAAATCAATTAAAAAAAAAAAAAACAGGCGATGTTTTTCCAATCGTCAACTTCCCAATTTCGGTGAGCCTGTACTCACAGTAGCCTGGGGAGTGGAATGCGATAAGCGGTCTTCTGCTGTTATAGTCCATCCGCCTCAAGGTTCGACGTGTTGTGTGTTCTGAGAAGCTTTTCCTTTCACCGTGGTTGTAAGAGTGGTTATTTTAGTTACCGTAACTTTCCCAAACCAGTCTGGCCATTCTCCATGGCGTGGTATTGCGGCTGTACAGGCTGCGTGGGACATACGTGTGCAGGCCTTTAGTGGGACTATGAGCAGCTACGTTACTGAAATTAGATTCCAACAGCTTTTGGAGGACTTTGTGGTTTGTTTTTTTTTGTAACTGTAAAGCAACCTTGGGTGTGAGAAAAGCGCTATATAAATTAAATGTATTATTATTGTTATTATTGTTATTATTATTATTGTTATTATTATTTAACTTCCTCATCACCAATTCCCGATACAGCGATTATGTAAATTCTGAGCTATTGTAATACAAAGGACATCTTTTGTACCACGGTCCCCACAATATGGCCTGAATTTGCATAATGATACGCGATTGGCTTGTATATTTTTTAATGCAGTGACACTAAGTGGACTTTTCAGACTTTCTACCCAGTCTGTGCCTGCATTAATTCCACTGAATTTTATCATTAAAATAACATTTTATGAAGTTTAGGCTAACCACAGGGACTTATCTCCTCATATAGCTAATGTTCCCAAACACTGTTTTCTGTACTTAATGTTCGATGTCTTTCACAGAACCTGGCCAGACAGATACAGCAACCCTTGACTGGGGTTTTAATTTAGTTAAGGAACTAATAAGCCCCAAATTAGGAAATAACATAACGTCATTCATAATATCAGTGGTATGTCATTATCTAAATTATGAGCAGATCTCATTACAAACTAAGCAAGTTTCATTCCTCTGGAATTTGATATAACTGAACGTCAATGCTGTGCAGACATGAACAACATGGACTGGGAAGAAGGATGATGGCCAGACTCTGGTTTATACCTATACACACGGGTGCCAGTAAAAATTTTGGCACCCAGCCATGGACAGTGTCTTTCTCGGGGAAGATTTTCATTCTGTAGGGTCTGTATTCATGTCTCTCCCCTTTTACAGTACTGTTGGGAGTACACAGATGAATATACATATGAGTTAATTTATCATCTGCTAAGCATAAAGAGTAACTTAAAGTAGCCTGGTACGTTAAACAAATAATAAATTGTAAATTGTAATGAGTTCTTTATCCTATATTATATTTCTTTATATAAAGAGTGCAAAAATCTACAGTTATGCAAATTTGAAACGCTAGTATGCCTTCAGAATCATCCAGCAAATAGGGGTTAAACAGTTAAAAATCACTTTTTAGACTGGATAGGTACAGAAAAAAAAAATAATAATAAAATAATGTGAATAAACTCAGGTGCGGTTTCAGAGTTTGTTTGCAGAAGGTGCCCGTTCCAAGCAACATGAATCACGTTCAACTGGTTTTGCTGCACAGTCAACATGTATCTGGCTGTTTATTCAGTTCTTGGGTCAATATTCATAATAGACTTCATGTCAGGACAACCAAACGGTTTGTTTGGGGATTTTTTTTGGCTCAGACAAAAGGTTTCTGGCGAAGTAAAGATGCGTTATTACAAAAGGATTTTCTTTGTCCCATGGGAGACCTAAGGTGATACGCTGTTGGCGAAACTGCTTTCTTACAACTTCTGATGGATGGTCTCAAAGATGAAAAACAAGAGATACAAGCTGAAGAAGACAGAAAAATAAGAGACAACGTTCACTGGGTGACCGAGCGGAAGGGTTCGTTCGGTCCTGTAGCATCTGCAGAATCGTTCATCCCCAGAGACACACGCACTCTTTCCTCTGTCGCTTTTTGATGTCTGCTAGCACTGCTCTTTCTCACAGGATATTATGCTTTAACGATGTCCTAATGAGGCTATAGCTCCAGACCACAGTCCTTTCAAGACAGAATGGCAGTGCAGTAATTATATTCTGTAACCAGGAAGGGGAAAGCTAGAATCCACTAGCGTTCAATAATGTTCACTAGTACATTAAAATGTGTTTTTGAACTCTCTACTGAAGTTGTACTTCTCTAACATTGTGTCCAAATGGAACATTTTCGCTTTCAGCATGGGAAGTTGAATACACAATACACATGCAGTTTTAATTTACACAGTTTTTCATGCTTAGTTTTTTTTTTGACACACAATTCACTTACTTTTTTGCATGTCATTTTTAAAATACATGATTCATTTACTTTCACATGTTAACTTAGTCCACGTGACTCCCCTTACAGAAAAATCACATACATTTATGTATGTAAACACGCACATGATATACTACCCTGAAATTGCACGTGAATGCAAGTAATAATAAGTTATGAATAAAATGTGTGAATAAAATTTCACGTATGAATCATGTGATTATTCACATGTTAAATTTGTGTGACTTTTCTGTAAGGGAAAAACTTTGTGAGAGCTCTGCTGCTGGGCAACCAGGCAATCCTAGCTGATTGATGCTAATGATTTAGCTAGTTAGATATGTCCACAGGTGTAAACTTAATATGTGAAATGTGTGATTATTCACTTTTTGAAGTTTGTATGACTTTTTGTGAGGTATGAGATCCCTGTTCCTAGGCAACTGGGAAATATGAACTAGCTAATGGCTAATGTTAACATTTAGCTAGCTAGCAGGTAACTATTCAATCTATTATATAGACAGTGTAAGTCCAGATTGACAGTAGAGACAAAAAAGAAACATCAGGAATATTAACTTTTCTCTCAGACGTGGTGGTAAACTGCTAAGAAAAGCCTCCATTCGAAGTGTAATTACACTTAGCATCAATGGAAAAATGCATCTGAACAGGTTCTTCCATATGAGTGTTATATGAGAATGGAGATACATTTTTACACTGAATGGCTTTGATAGAGCTTTTCTAACCAGTCCATAACATGTTGTATCATACAAGGCAAATTTGCTTTAATGTTGTGGGACAGTCTGAGCTTCCCAGTGTCTTCTGTAAGACAATCTACAATCCCAGACCAAATACAGGTCTAGTGAGAGGAGAGGAGCCAGACCTAATCCCTGTGCTCTGCTCCTCCGTGGATTAGAGGTTATCAGTATGTCTCTATCAGTTAATCTGGTAAGAGACCCTTGAATAAGTCAGACCAAGACTTCCAGACTGTTTTTTTTTTTTTTTTTTGAGAGTGGTCAGCAGCCACAGGATCAGCCAAGAGGTCTCCAAAAGTCATTGAGAACTAGGCTTAGTGGGGGGGGTGGGGGATGGGGGGGGAGGTTTATTGTAAATGTTATCTTAATACATGCCTGTTTTTTTGCCCTAAAACTTCCAACAAGTTGACTGCAGTGGTTTTGGTGTTATGGACATTTAGTCAAATCCACAGGTGCAATAGTTTATTGCTATTAGTGCAGTGATGCTGGCATTAACAAGTTGCCCATTAAGGCTGGAAAAAGATTGCTACAGATTGTGACTGTGACATGCCATCAAATAGTTTATTTAAAAGCATGTCATTTTAAAACATTAAAATAATCCATGTTCAAAATTTTTTTGTTTGTTTTATTTAAACCCACACCATCTCTGTCTTTGGAGTACAGCAAGGACTTATGAAATACATAAAATATAAAGTTACATTTTTATGGACTATTAAGGCCACTCCTTAGAGAGAGAGAAGGGAAGAAAAGGTTGAGAAAGAAAAAGATAAATAAAAGAAAAAGAAAAGCAGAAAACCTAAAAAAAATTAACATGTAGGGAGAAATGAAAAAGAAAATATTATACACGTGTATGTGGCCGTCAACAAAGTAAAAACCCAACTTGACAATAATAAATTATAGAAATTACTAAAAACAGTATGAAAGTTGAAGCTTTGGACACTGAATTTTTGGAGTTGTGGAGACTATCCCAAGTTCCCAATTAGGAATCCCAAGCTGAGGGGGCATTTTCTTTGAGTTTTCCGACCTAGTCTGGAGGTCAGAAACTATGAGTTATTACTTTTAGTCTAATACAGCATAAATCTCACTGGTGCCACTATCAGCAGAGCATTGTGGGTAATGTAGGAAACCATTACCCAAAGTGAGAAAAGACCATGTCCATGAAAGAAGTTTAAACTCAGACTTTAATCACAAAATAAATATTTTGCACAATTGAAGATCACATGCTAATTATAAAGATCAATATGCAAGTGGTTCAGGATGAATTTTTCCTTAAGACATTCACAGACAGATATTCAGAACAACAAATACACTGATTAAACAGGCAGGGCTATTGACTCTTAAACGTTCATCGGATTAAACCGTCAAACTACGTTTACCGCCTACTCAATTTAGACATACCCATCTACCTCATTAGAATGTGAATGATGTCCAGATCAGACGACAGTGACAGAATGTAACTACACACAAATACACACACAAACACACACACATACATAGGTGTGTAAACAGGTAGTGCTTGTAGGCACTGGTTATGGTAATGGTTCTCACAGGGATATGGTTTCCTAACGGGAAATACTGCTGTGTTACCGATTACACAGAAGAGTAAAAAGAGAGAGAAAGCATGACGACAAGTCTGAACTTGACTTTACAGAGAAGGTTACTGCACACAAATGAAACCACACAATGACAAGCAGATTGAAAGACAGACATAACAACTACTAGGGCACTTTAAAACGATATATTTTCAATAGTACTTCAGAAAGCTCTATTAAAGTAAGATTATTATTTTTCATTTTGATATTTGCAGATAATGAAAAACACTATAATTATGGACAAAGTGCAAAACTGCATCAAAATAAAAAATCAAATCAAATCAATCTATTATACAGGATATATATATATATATATATATATATATATATATATATATATATATATACATACTTTTTACTCTTACTTAATGACTAGTTATAGTTCTTATCTTTTGCTATATTATCAGTATTACAAAGGCCAATAATATTGTGACACTGTTTAACAACCAAATATATGGTGCTGCTCTACTTTCTATCTATTCACAGTTCTAGCTTGTGCATTTTTTTTCTGCTTTGGACAGACTGTACCTCTGCACAACAATCTTCATTTAGTGTAACTATGAACTAAAATGTTATTATTTGTTTGGCTAAGTTGCTAGAATAACTAGCTTAGAAATGTCTAATCATTTTTGGCCATTTTTTCTGCACAGTGAATCATTTCCCGCAATACCATCAGATTTCAGATCATTTCTGAAATGTAGCTCTTTGGTTTTTTTTTGTACATTGATTGAAGAATGAGGAGCAAAATTAAAGTAAATACACTCTCAGAAATAAAGGTACCAAACTTTGCTTTTCCTTGTTGTTTGAGTGGTACGAAGATATATCTTTTGTGCCTTTAGTATGTAACCTTTAACTGAGAAAATACGTGCAGTGCACCTCTTATTATGTTTTTGTTAGGTGGCGGAGACGGAGACAGTTGTAGGTTCAGAGTTTTATTAAAACAACAGGCAAACAAATCCAAAACTTAAGGCAAGATAAAGGTCAGGATACAGTCAGTGTAACCAAGGCAAAAGGCAAAGACATTTGCCTTTTAATAACCAGAACAGGAATCGTAACTAGTAGTCGGCAGCCATACAAACTTATGGCCTACAAACATCATTCACATTCACAAATGTGAATGATGTCCAGATCAGACGACAGTGACAGAATGTAACTACAGACACAAACACACACACACACACACAACCACATACATAGGTGTGTAAACAGGTAGTGCTTGTAGGCACTGGTTATGGTAATGGTTCTCACAGGGATATGGTTTCCCAATGGGAAATACTGCTGTGTTCCCGATTACACAGAAGAGAAAAAAGAGAGATTCAAAGATTCTCTTGACTATGTATGCCAGTTGTCCCTCAATGTCTATCTGGGGTTGCGGAGGGGGGTCGTTGTTGGCTAGTGGTCCTGGCATGACTGGCTTGAGCTTAGATACATGGAATGTGGGTGCAAGACGGCAGTGGCATGGTAGGTCGAGTTGTAAGTGACTTCATTTATTTTCTGTAGGATTTTGAAGAGGCCTATGTAGCGGTGGGTGAGTTTTCTGCAACCATGCATGACCCTGATGTCCTTGGTGGACAGCCATACACTGTCTCTGGGTTCGTACTGTGGAGTGGCATTGCAATGTCTGTCTGCAAACTCCTTGTTTTTCTGGGTTGCATGTTCTAGGTGTTGGTGTGCAACCTCCCACACTTGTTCAATTCTGTTGAACCAGTCATCGATGGCAGTGGAGTCAGAGGGGTTGGCGTTCCAAGGAAACAGGGGATGTTGGTGACCTAGAACACACTGGAGCGGGGTTAGTTGCTCACAGGAACTGGCCTATTTCTTGATTGGCCCTCTCGACCTGGCCACTGGTTTGGGGATGGTAACCAGATGTGTGACTGAGTGATACTTCTAACTTCTCCATTAAGCTCCATTAAGCTCCATATCCGTTGGAGCTCTGCCGTTTTGAAGGCTGAGGGGAGACCAGGGAGGGGAATCAGATGAAGAGAATTGGAGAATCTGTCTACGACCACCATGATGACTGTGTTACCTTGAGAACATGGCAAAGTTGTGACAAAGTCTATGGCAAGGTGAGACCATGGTCGTTGTGGTATGGGGAGCAGAAGGAGTTTACCAGTGGGTAGCATTCTGGGTACCATGAACTGTGCATAAACTGTACATGAAGAGATGAGCCTTTGGATGTTGGAGAGCATGTGGGGCCACCAGTACTTCCCCTATATAAGTTGGTGGGTTTTGTGAGTACCTGCTTGTCCAGTAGCAGGCGAAGTATCCACTTCCACAGTGAATGGCCTGGAAGGGTCTGGGTGTTTCAAGATAGAGGCTGACGTGAATGCTTCTGTGAGCTGTTGAAATGCTTGGTCTGTTGAGGGGTTCCATTGTAGCTTTTTGGGCCCTTTCTAGAGTAGGGATGTGAGGGGTGTGGCAATAGAGCTGAACCCTCTGATGAACTGGCGGTAGAAGTTGGCAAACCCCAGGAACCTCTTGTGAACCTCTTGGAAGCTCTTTCACTGTGGTAGCGTTCGGCCACTTGGTGACAGCAGTGACTTTATCCTGGTCCATGAAGACCCAGATTGCTGAGGACCGCCACTGTAAAAGCCCAACTTTGGCGTTCCACATCCATCAACTTAGCTTGTCCGAGTTGCATGGGTTCAGGCTCGGAGATTTCCATCACAGAAGTTATCTGTGATTTGCCGCTCTGGTTCATTAGTAAGTGGTAGGGACGGATGGAAAGATTGACGAGGGATGATTGATCACCACAGCAAGCCAGTTCCATTAGAATGACGGGGTTCAATCCCTGAGGATAAGCTGCCTTTATCACTGACTTGGTCCAGCCACTGCCAGTGGCGAGGGTGCAGAACTCTAATGCGAACCCGGTGGCATTCTGCCTTGTCAGAGCATGAGCAGTTGCTCTCCTACTTCCCTTCACTCAGGAGAAGTCAGCGACGGGGCAGATTGAGAGGGTGCCACCATAGTAGCTGGTGTAGGTGCTAGCGTGCTGGAGAGTTGTGGTAGCTGGGTGTTGATTATGGCAATCTGCTGTTGCTGCTCACTGACAAAGCGGCCTTAGGAGGCCAGGGCCTGTTACCACTCTTGAAATCCTGCTGCCTCCATGTGCAGACGAAGTATTCTGTCAGGTGGCAGAGAGGGAGCCTGTTGCAGCTTCAAATTTTTATTAAAACAACAGGCAAACAAATCCAAAACATAAGGCAAGATCAAGGACAGGATACAGGCAGTAGTCAGCCAAAGTGCAATCAGAATAACCAGGGCAAAAGACAATGATATAAACTAAATAACCAGAAAACACTATGGCAAGATAAAGGCTTGGTATCGATGGGTAAAAAACACCAGCGTATACTTCACACTGTGGTGGTGGAACAAGTGTCCTTATATACTGTTGGCACGATTGTGTAAGTGAGCTCAGGCCTATGTAATCAGTAGGACGGTAAATGTGAACATGATAGAGTTGGTGGCTGTTTGATGTTGTAGTCGTAGTCTTCAGCGGCCAGGCCTGTAGGCCGCTCTCGGTTCTGGGAGTTGTAGTCTGTGGCCATGTTTGTGTGAAGCAACACCGATTCTGGCGTTTAGGTGACAGCTTTAATTAGACCCTTAATTAGGTCCAATTATGTACCTTAAATTATTTTTAAAGCTACAGTATTCATTCATACTAAATGTACAAAAAATGTCATTTTAATGGTACCATCCAAGTGACAAGGAAAAGTATAGATTTGTACCTTTCTGAGAATGTATGATGAAACAAAACAAAATGAAATTATACAGTTTTCTTCTTACCCAAAACATATCTGGTGTGTGAAGTTTTTTGTTTTATTCTGTTTTGTTTAGCTTTGTACTGAAGATATGAGGTTAAAGTAGCTAAGAAGTAAGAGAAGTTTATAGCTACCAGTTAAGCATTGTGCAAATTGCATGTATAGAATTACAATAAACTATGTGCTTCAGGTTGTGTACTACTACAGGTTGAAACTTTTGTCAATTTTTATGTATGTAAAATAGTGCCATACAGTGTCAGAAACAAGTTTGAGATTATGTAAATTAGTTGGCATGAATTTTCCTCAGCTCTTTCTTTCTTTTTAACTACATTAGCCTTGGTGCTCCAGTGAAAAACTAAAGCAAACATCAGACAATTAACTTCTTGGCTGATTTTGCATGCATGGAAATTTATGTACAATTAATTTCCCTTGACAACGAGAAAACTTTATTACCAGCTGCAATAAAACATCTCAGAAAATATAAGCTACATTTTTGATGGTGATTCTAGTTATCTTTTAAATATGTCAAGTTGAAATATGGTCTTGTTTGCATTCAATTCAAAACCATAATTCATAATGGGAGGAGAGTTACTGCAGAAAGCAAAGAGCAAGAAAAGTGGGTGGAAAGTGTGATGAAGAGAGAGCAGGAGGAGAAATAGACAGTAGTCCAGCCCACTCCTGTTCAGTGTATGAACTGCACGTCTGTCTCAACTCAGAATGGGTTTCACTCCCCACATGCTGCACAATACTATCCACCCCCAGCCTTCATTACTCTGGTAAGTAAGGTTTTCCACTTTTTCTTTTCTTCATGAGCAAATATCAACACTAGTGTAAAAATGTAAGTGTAAGAAGTTTTCCTTTGTATCATACAGCAATAAAACCTGTTGTTCTTTTTGCATAACTGTCAGATTCAGATGCACTGCTGAATGTCAGATTAGGGCATCTAATAGTCACCAGTGAATTTGGTTTATTATTGGTATGTATTAATACATAATAACCAAGATTACTTGATTATGCTACTTGAATGACAGTGTAATGAAGACTGTAAGGAACACTTTCAACTTTTTAACTTTCATTCAAATTTCCGGAGCTGTAAGTTGCAATTCAATGCATTTTCTATTTATTTTATGTGTTAGTTTGGCTGTAATGACGTCTTTCCACATACACATAGTCCAGGACAAAAGGTTCAATTTACAGTTGAAATCAGAGTTATAAAGACTATAAAGACTCAACATTATATCGCAATCATATTGCAATTATTGCCACATATTTCAATTGCAGTATGCTTTGAATTCTAAAAGAAACCTATTTTCCTAGATGAGATGTGGGATGTGGTCCAAAATTGTCCTGAACCAAAATGATTTCCATTTGATTCATCCAAAACTCTCATCTGGTGTCTCGATAAAGCACATAATACAACTTCAAAGATTGGTTAGAGAGATCTTTAGCACTTTGCTTGCACTTTGAAGCTTTATAAGATGTCTAGTGAAAGCCGATAATATCACAATAAGGATTAACATGCGATGCATTATGCAGCCCCACTTTCCGTTGTTGGAGTCCCGGGTAGTGAACTTCAGCGAGTGTAACCTGAGATCTTAAAATGTTACCATGTGTCTGACTGAGGCCCTGGAATGCTGAAAAATCCTGGAGCATTTTCATGTTGTAAGATCATCCAATGGAATACAATTTTAAACAGACAGCTATTGCATAAAATTATATATATATATATATATACTGTGCAAAAGTCTTAGGTACATGCAAAGAAATGCTTGTAAAGCAAAGATGCTTTCAAAAATAATTAAATGTTAAAATTAAATGTTTCTATATTTAAAAAATATATTATAAAGAGCAGTAAACAGTAATAAATGAAACAAAGTCAATATTTTGTGTGACGACCCTTTGCTTTAAAAAAATTTAGTAGTCTCCGGTGCAATTAGTGCGGTTTTATAAAGAAATGACCTGTAAGTTTTACTGAGCATCTTGCAGAAGCAGCCACAGTTCTTCTGGAGACTTAGACTGCCACACTTGTTTCTCATCTTTGCAACAAAACCCAGCAGCTTTCATTATGTTTTTGTCTGAAAAGTGGTCTCTTACGTAATATGCTGCTTTCTATATATATATATATATATATATATATATATATATACATATATATATATATATATATATATATATATATATATATATATATATATATATGCACTCTGCACTCTGAAGCTAGCCTTTGTTAACTGCATTTCAAAATAGTTTAGAGAGAATTGATATGAATAATAATCCCCTTTTTTACTGTAATATCCCACTAATATCTTAATGTAATAGCCTAATATGTACATTTCTCAAGAAATATATTAACACATAGGCTAAATTTAAGTTAAGTTAAACTTAGCATCCATAGTGACCTGATTTGTGTCTCACACCATACACACCATATTCCTTTCATTCTACTTTCTTCATGAATCCAGATTAATTCTGTTTTTTTCTTTGTTTTAGCACCATAGGGCTTTGGAAAGTTAAGCAGAGCCTGGAACTCTGAGTTGCTCTCTTCTGCCCTCTAGTGGAGGAAATGGTGTTGGGACGCTACATTATGTCACTAGAAAAGAAGGAGTAGGTTCTACCAAGTTGGCTAATGGACACATTGAGGAAACAAAAATCAAACAAAAATAGCTCTTTGACGTTGAGCAACTTCTGCACAATGCCCAACCAAAGGACTTTTATAAAGTAATCCAGCACTGAAAGCACAGTGAGGAAAATTTGGCCCTTCTATTAAAAAAAATGAATTGGACTTGTTCCCCCTCATTGTCTTCCTTCAACTTTTATGGTGATTACCACAACAATAGTGTCATTAGGCACCACTA
This sequence comes from Pangasianodon hypophthalmus, assembly GCF_027358585.1. NCBI lineage: Eukaryota > Metazoa > Chordata > Actinopteri > Siluriformes > Pangasiidae > Pangasianodon > Pangasianodon hypophthalmus. The sequence continues at coordinate 29,349,559 of NC_069711.1, read as the reverse complement.
TAATTACACAGGGAAACTGAAACAGGACAGATACAAGGATGGGCTCAAACCAGAAGCTATCGCATTTGTTCTGATTTGCCTGCTTATTGTTGTGGAAAACACGATTGTGCTGGTGGCCATCTGGAAGAACAAGAAGTTCCACCTGCCCATGTATTACTTACTAGGCAACCTGACTCTGTCGGATCTGCTGGCCGGATTCACATACATGGTCAATATTATCATGTCAGGGCCCAACACTCTTAATTTGACCCCTCTGCTTTGGTTTCTGAGGGAGGGTGGAGTCTTCATCACACTCGCCGCATCAGTCATCAGCCTCTTGGCCATCGCCATTGAGCGTCACATCACCATGGTGAAGATGAAGCCCTATCATGGCACCAAGCGCAACCGCATGTTTGCCTTGATTGGTGCCAGCTGGGCACTGGCTGTGTTGCTCGGTGTGCTGCCCATCATAGGCTGGAATTGCATGGGTCAACTACATCTGTGCTCCACTGTACTTCCACTCTATTCCAAAAGCTATGTCCTGTTCTGCGTCACTGTCTTCAGTGCCATCCTGCTTGCCATTGTCGTGCTATACGGGCGCATATTTCACACGGTCAAGAGAAATACGAAGAGGCTGGGCAGCATACGGCGCAAGGGCTTGGCACGCCGCTCACAGAAGTACATGGCCCTGCTAAAAACGGTTACCATCGTACTGGGGGTCTTCATTGCCTGTTGGCTGCCACTCTTCCTGCTCTTACTGCTGGACTTTGTATGCCAAACTGGTGCATGCCCCATCTTGTTCAAGGCAGACTACTTTCTGGGGCTGGCTATGATCAACTCGCTGATCAACCCTATTATATACACACTGACGAGCAAGGACATGCGCAAGGCCATTATTAAGCTGCTCTGTCGTCGCTGTTTGATCACTAAAGATGGTCAGGTAAAGAAACTCGGAATACCCTTCCTAGAGTGTAGCTTAAGCAAAGCTGAGACAGCCATTCACCGTGGCCTTGAGACCACCATCTCCTCTGGGAATGGCACATCCTCCCCAATCCGAATCATCACCCCAAAAAACAAAGCTGTCAAACTGTGAAGACTGATTGTGTCACCAGGTGCTGGAACATGGTACCAATGCACCGGAAATTGCCTGAAGCCACTAGCACACTTTGAGAATTAAATAAACACTTGAGGGTTCTCGGGACAAGCAGTCACAGGCAAAACAGGAGCTCTGATAAGTTTCCTGCTTAAAACTTTTGACAGAAGTAAAAAGGCAAACAGCGTGAGAAACTGCATTGTCAGCATCCATCCAACACAAAAAGTCGGAGCATGCCCAAGTTCACACAAATACAGTGTATCCCCTATGGGACTAAAATACGAACTTGGCATCAGACCTCTGGAGTCTTGGATCAAAAGAGGTGCTTAAATTGTGAATCAGGTATGCCTAGATGTTGGTATAAAATCATGAGAACAGCAGCCTTCAGGTAATAACACCTGAAGATGGCACCTACTGGGGAGTCAAATTACTGTCATGGACAGACCAAAATCTGACTGCTATACAAACACTGTGGCTTTGAATCTGTATCACTGTTTAGAAAGTTCATATAACTTGAGTCAGAAGAGTTACCGTATGCAGAGAGGAGAATAAGCAGGAAGGCAGTAGGCGGTGTGTGAATTACGAGTTAAGTCCTGTGACACAGCCAGATGCAGGAACCTCAACGGAAAATCGAAGGTTATAAAACAAACCTATGGGAATTTCTGAAGGTAGACGGAGGCCTCCTTTTGCAAGCACTCGGAAATAACTTTGCATAACATACAATATTACTTTTTAAGTTCTTAAGTTATTACATTATTTTGCAAGGTCCAGAATTTCAGTAGTCAGAGATCTTTCAGTCCTGCAGAAGCTACAGTCGGCTAAATAGACTTAACAATCTGATCACCACTGGAGAATGATAATCCAGGCTTTTTCTTTTCTCAAACAAAACCACAGAAGATTAGAAAAGTTAGCATTCTGATCAACATAGCATTCAAAGCATGTGTTATTCCATGCTTAAATTTGCCACATCTTTATAATTCATGCACATGTAAATATTCCTCTTGTTGCTGATTAGTAAAATGGCCACTTTGTGTTTAGAATGTATTTCATATTTCAAACAAGCTGTCACTGTGTATAGTTTTGTTGTCATTACAATGCATTTTTTATTGTCCTTACCTTTGTACTGAATGTTTCTATTTTTCAATATCAAAATGATCTTAAATTATGTGCCTTTTTGCATTATACCTACAATAATAAATGTGACCAGAACTGATGTTTTCTTTTAGTGCCCCCATACTGCCATATCTCCTTAAAAACCACTGCAATTAGCCTGAAAAAAAAAAAAACATGTTTAAATTTGATATACAGAAAACTTTATCAAGTGCATGTTTGCTGTGTGTTTAAATGCTACAACAGCAAAAGCTATAACCTTTATAAGGAGGATGTCGGAGGAAGTGTAGCCACCCTGTCTACACATCTGGTATAGGCATTGCCCTACATATCTTAGCCCACTAGAGGCTGTAAAAAAAGACTGTAAAAGTGTGTCGATCATAAATAACACAACTTGCTGCTGTAAACTGCGACCCCTAAAGGATACAATGAAGGATTAGTTATGAACACATCTGCATTTAACACAATGGGTCAAACTTTATAAGGACAAAAAGTATTTAATGACAACTGCATTCATCCAAAATAAGGAATCTTGGAAGACTACTGTAATCACAAAACTGATCTTGTGACCTTAGGTGTTATAAGGTTCTATTTAAGTGAAGAGCTTTTTTGTGATATCAAAGTTTTTACATTCCAGAGAGCAAAACTTTAAAATTTTGAAATGTATATTTACAGCTCAACAAGACCTATTACTTTAAGTTTACATTATGGAAATTCTGGAACATTCTGAGAAAGAAGATTTTTGACCTATGGCCAAATACAGAGAGAATCTTATTATTCTGTAAATGAAATATGTTTGGTTTTACAAGATTCTATCTGACCATTTCTTATTAAGCAGTCTCGTAATCTCATTAAATAACCAATAAATGGTGTAAATCAATAGAGAAAAACATTTTAATACCTATTAATACCCCATTATGAGCATATATGCTTTTTATTTCACTCAATATATTCTCTTAGATCTAAAATTCAAAATATTTTTATTTTTTAAAACTGTTGATTGTCCCTAAATAAGATATTTTACCTTAAAAGTCCACTTTAAAACATTTAAGAATATTAAAATCAGGGGTTAGAAGAAAATTTAGCTTTCAGAAGCTGGTTAGAACAAAATAAAGGAAAGGTTAATAGTGTTCTTTACCTATGACAGCCTACTCTGCTATCAGAAACATCCTCAGAACCTGGTGTAGTTATTTTTACATTTTGCAGTGTGATTTGTTGCTTGTTGAATCATACAAGAAATATCTTCTATACAGATTTTCCTGCTGTCGCTCCATCTTCAAAAAAAAAAAAAAAACAGCTATAGTGGCTATCTAATGTCATATTTTTTTTATTGAGAAAATCTTCAGGTTATGCTATATGTTCTTGAAATCACACTGGACTGAAAGAATAACATTATTAACCAGTTAGAGAACTTTAAAATAACATTTTCACACACGTTTTTGATTACATTCAGCGAAAAATTTTGTATGTTTTCAGTTTTCATTCCATGTAATGTTTCTAATCTCTGATTAAAATACATTAGAACATACAGTATGTTTCTATGCAACCACAGAAAGAGGTATTACACGTCTGCTAGCTGACCTTCAGCGCTGGAAAGTTGTTTATTAAGCAAGTGGATGTAGCTAGCTAATGTCAGTAATATTTAACGCTAAAGTTATCTGAGGTTAGCCACAGTATTAGCTCACCACTGTGCTGAAGACTTTCTAATATGCCAGGACATTTAAAAACTAGTGCTAAAACCCAGATATTGTAAAACTAGTGTTTATAGTAGACATGTACGTAAATAAAACGGGGATATTGATTGGTCAAGGCTGCCTATGCTGCGTTCATCCTATGTTCATCCTGGATGTTGATTGGCTGACAGAAAGAACCTTATAAAACTAGGTTTATCTGTGAATTTGGAGATATAATTTAAAACTACATAAAACTTACATAAAACAAATCCCACAATGATGAAGTTTAAGTGGTCAACTCATTTTCAACCAAAAATCCAGACAGAACAGGATATTAAGCTTGAATACTGTGACATATTGTATAACTGATTATAATCACATGCCTAATTAACGCTAACTCTTAAATTGGTGTTTATAAGTAAGTGCTTTGTCTCCTTTTTGACACTATAACCCTACTGCTATATTATCTCATTATATAGCTAGTTCACTCTATGAGAACTATGTTTCTCATGATTCTTAGTAACCCTAGGATTAGTCACCTTAGTTCTATATATGTAATATATAGAAAAAAGAAAAAAAATATATATATATAAAAAATATATATATATATATATATATATATATATATATATATATATATATATATATATATATATACATATATATATAAATATTCTATATATGTAAATCTAAATGTATAAAAATGTATTGTATAGTGTATTTCATAACATATGCTGTAAGCACCAGGAAGAATTTTGGCTTTATTTTACTTGTACAAAGTTTGTTGTTAAGGGTTTTTTTTTATGTGCAACCTGATAATTGGCCTTTTTGCTTTACTCTTGCAATGCCACTTCTGTTACATGGGCATGTGTCTACCTGAAAATTGGGGATTTCATTATATTTAACATAAGAGTTGACCATCCTTAATAATTAATCACTCATGTCAGATGCAGATTGCTAAATCTGTCGTTTAGCAATCTGCATCGGACAATTTTCAACAGCCAATAATTATACTGTTGCTACCACGGAGAAAACATTCAGCAAACCTGTTGTGCAAAACATGTCTGATGATATCCAATCATAAAGTAGATGAGTCAGACTTTAGATGAAAGAACATGAACTACTTTTGCTCAAAGACACTGATCATAAATCCTGATAAAATCTAAAATAGGAGGCTTTGTGAGTACAGATGATCCATAACATAGGCTGTGTGTTTGGTGAGGGATCAGATTTGCACTCTGACTGCTGAAGAAGAAGACGAAGAAGAAGAAGAAGAATGTTTTTGTGCAGCGCGAGTGTTCCTCTTGAAGCCTGAAACATATCCACTTGTCTAAAAAAGTGCATGAAACAGCAGTTTGGAGCAGGAATCATTCAAAACATGTGATGATATCCAATTATAAAGTGGATGAGTCAGAGTTTAGAAGAAAGAACATGTCCTGATATAGCTTGCTCAAAGCCAAATAAAGCTTTATAGCTTTTCCAGTGAAATAAAAGTTGTCACCGTTGTCAATACAAGCCCTTAATACACACGTCTCAACGTAGGAGGGGCGATTTATGGAATTAATTTAAGGAATCATATGTGAATGCAACATTCAATCAGTATTTTATGAATCACAAATCCATATTGGATTTTGTAAAAAAAAAAAAAAAAAAAGTAACATCTCATGTAATTATCAATCACACATTGGGTTTATAGTTTGTAAGTCACACTATGGGTTTACAGACAGGAGAGAACTCATATAAACACACACAGCTGGCATTGCTGTCAGAACTGCAGTTAATTGCAGAAAATTAATCAATGCTTTCTGACCAATCAGATTCAAGAATTCAATAACACTGTGGTATAAATAAAATTATCAAACGGATCATTTGTTCTGGCCATAGAATAACCTAATCTTTGCCTGTTAGCTTACTGTTAACATTCTACATTGCATTGGGTTTCACGTCATGCCTAAGAACACCCTTACACGTGACAAATCACTGTAACACACAGCTTCGAGTGCCTTACTGTACAATAAGGCATATTATAATTATAATATAAATATAATAAAGTGCATAAATTGACAAATGAGCTCAATTATAAATAAAGCTACTTCAGAAATACAATTATTTCCAGTGCAAATTAAACATATTGTGCAGAAATGATTGACAGGTTGACAGGTGATGGGGTGCTGCCCAACATATATATATATATATATGAAAGTGTCTGAGTCTTTTACAGACATGAAAAGATTCCACAGTTTGTAACCATAATTCATAATACTTTTGTTTTAGCCCCACCCCTTCAGCTCTCTTGAGCCCTCCACTTGATCCCACCCCCTAGCACACTGGAGCCCTCCATTTAGCTCCTCCCCTCAAAACATTACAATACTATAATTATAATAATTTCAGTGTTTCTTTGGCAATGAAACCAGCAATTAGTAAATGTATTATCTAGCATAAAAGTAAAGCTAAGTGCAGGGCCGGAGTGGAACTCATTTTCAGCTCTGGAGTTTCATGACTTAGACCGGCCCACTTTAGTTCACGACTGACTATATTAAAATAACGTAATTAAAACTTCAGTATATACAGTATAAACTTCATATATTAAAAATATGATCATTTCCAGTTTAGTGCTAATACAGTAGCCTAAGTGTTGCTTCACAGTGAAGATTTATTAGAACAGTTAATAACAGTATTCTTCAGTAGTAACACTTGGGCATAGAAAGTTGTTATAGTGTAACTAATGTGATCATGTTTGCTTATTCACACACTGTGGTACAACAGCTTACCTGTGTCTTCTACAGTAGTCACGTTTACATGGACACTTTTTGTTTCAATCGGAATGAAATCAATCAGATTGATTAATCCGATCGCAGTGTTTACAAGAACACTGAATAAAGTAATCGGGTTGATATGCGCGTTTACATGACAGAATCGGATTTGATCTTCTGACATGCGCACAGTGCACGAATACACTTTTCCCTCCGTTCCAACATGCAGATGCTAGCAGCCACTCTCTTGCCATTGCTTCTTTTTTTTGTTTTAAAAAGCAGACTTAACATTTGCCTATTTCAGCTGCTAATTAGAAGACGACGAGCGTGTGATGTTTTGTGCGGTACTGCGTGTATTTATCAAGCAATTAAAATGCCCCTTCCTGAGCCCAGAACAAGGCGTCTGTGGATGAGGGTCCGCAGCAAGGACCGGTGGGACAACATCATCTTGCACCACTTCACAGACGAGGAGTGGAAGGAGAATTTTAGGATGACACGACAGTTATTTATGACACTATGCTCAATGGTGGAGGGGAACATGGCACCTGGTGAGGCTACGGTCAGAGCGCCAATACTGCTGACAGCCGTGCGTCATACGTCATTACGTGATTTGTACGTCATTGCACATGCGCAGAACTATCTGGTTTCATTTTCAATCCGATGAAGTGTGTACATGTCCTCTCCATCGGATTAGAAAAGGTTTAAACCACCCCTTACGATCAGAATGAAATTTTAATCGGTTTTGGCCAATTCATTCCGATTGACGTGTTTACATGTGACTTTTTAAATCTGATTGTGCTTCTAGTCCAATTACCATCGGATTATTAGTGTCCATGTAAACGCAGCTAGTGAGAGCATCAGTCTCTTGCATGATACAGCTGGGTCCTGGCTCTGCTTCTGACACGAAATGAAATTTAAAAGTGACCATATTTCTCATCACAAAACAATTCTCCCCTTTTTACAAAGTTTTCTGATCAAGTCAAGTCACTTTCATTAATGTAGTGCTCCTGAATCATCCGGTATCATTAATTATCTCGGGGCATTTTTCATTGAGCAGGTGTACAGGCTCTTCATTCATATTAATTCTTCTAATTCTTATATTCACTCAATGACAATCCTACCTGCCCTTTCTAATGTGTTGGGCTCATGACTGCTGCTTGGTAATGTTACTGAGCTTGGCTCTTCACTGTTAGCAGCAAACTGGACTAGAAGCTGCTGCTGCTGAAGAGCTACAAGAAGAAGTTTGATACATAAACATGAACGGTGGTTTACAGACAACGCTGTTTTGCACTAGCTTAACATTAGCTTACCGTCCGCCTCATCGTTTTCATTTGTTTTTAAGGAAATATGTACTCAGCTTAGAACATTTGGCCGCGTCAGTTTCGAGAGCTTGCTTTTTTTTTTATTCTAGCCTTTTCAGCGCCACCTTTGCGCATTTTATTATCCATTTATAGCTCTTATTTTTTTGCTCGCATATCACCAACTATTAGCGTGTTTTGAGTAAAGTGCCGCTGTCGTGGGAGTCGAAAGAGAATTACGTCATCATTAAGCTGCAGGCTGCACTAGACTGCGAGTGGCGCTGCGAGACAATAATAAATAAAAGACTGACGCTGTGGTAAAATAATAATAATAAAAAAAAAGTGGGTCTGTGGTAAAGTAATAAATAAAAAGAGTGGGGCTGCTGTGCGTGCAGGCAGTGTAGAACAACATCCGTATTTGAACCCAGTGGCATGACCAGACCGGCCCACCGATAATCCTCCCGGTGCTCCTGATTAGCCAATCCGGGCCTGGCTAAGTGTAAAGTTAATATAGTGTAATTCTTAGCAAAACTTCACTCTGCTCACAGTTTTACTAATCTTATTACAGATTTGTTATCATGGGCATTACGATAGGCATGATTACTTTTGACAGCAAAATAACTCCAATCAAGCTTTTTTTATGTTTGCACAAATATAGAGAAAAATTTACAGGCATCAGATAAACAGTAACAATTACTGAGCTGAAATAGTCTTCAGATTTCCTGAAAGCATCTGGTTCACCACATATCACCCACTTTCAGTGCTTGGCACTTTCAAAGCAATTCACAGCTTGAAACCGCAAGTGAAATTGACTATACAGATGGAAATCACAAATATAGCTCGCATGCCGTTCAGTAGAGCTGTTAAAGTTCCTTGGTGGTAAAGTGTTAAAACATGTCTGAAAAAAAAGTATCTGCAGTATGAGCTTATTTCTGGGCCAGAAATGTTTACAACGAAAGCCTGAATCTAACACATTAGTAAGATTTATTGCACTGCAATATTGCACCTCACAGTTTTTCTAACGTATCTTTGAGACTATGCATTTATTTTAGCTCTGGGCACACACTTAAAAAAGACAAATTCCACCTTTAAGTCTGGGATGATGTATTGGTATGACATTACACCATGATAAAAACTGTTACGCCATAAATAATAAACATAAACACCCCATAAGTCAGCACATCTGCATGACATTACTAGGACGGGGTGCATTTAATGGCATATATTTATGGAAAAAGACTTTAGATGAGATAGAACATAATTACTTGTTAGTTACATAGCATCAGATACATTTATCTCCAAACTAAACATGCAATTGTTGGACACCAAACATAACTTTGATTAACTGAAAATTATGTAAATTTGATTTTTCACCAAAATGTTCCTTTACTGACTTTTGGTATCTGCAATGATTATGTCAGTAAAGTACCTATAATGTCTTTTTAAATAATAATAATAATAATAATAATAATAATGAAAATAATATAAAGAAAATGGGTGTGAAAATGTTTAGAACAACAATCAAATATACTGTAGGGTGCAAGTTGTGTCATTATTAACAAATCAATGTAATTTATATTATATTTACAAATTTATTATATATTAGATAACGTTTTTAAATGTTATTATTTTAGAAATTGATAATCATCATCATCATCATAATAAAGCTGTTTAACCTACATTATTGGTATCAGTTTAATTTCTGACTGTATAAAATTATAACAATTGATATCATCAGAATCAATAATATCAAATTTTTAGCTTGTTTAAAATCTGTATTACAGTATTACAACAGTATTGCTATTACAGAGGAAATATCTTGGTATATTAAACTACTAAAACATTTGCAATTACCTGACAACAGCATTTAAAATATTACACATTATTATGTTAGTCTTGATGCTGACATTATTGATCTCTAGAGAGCCTTTTTCCAAGCATTTTTGCTTCTTTTGGTATTATTAAAACATTATTTTTCTAATCAATTAATGATGCAACTTTCATACACATTCTACCTTCAAGTCTCAGCCTCACAATTAGCACTTAAACCTAAATAATAAAATGTTTGCTGCAGTATGTAAAGAATAAAATACTTCATGATGTGCTGTTATAGAAAAATAATCAGTGATGGGGTGATGTGATTATTTTCCTATAACAGCATGTCCTGAAGTGTGTTATTCCTTTTACATCACAATTTTCCAAAGATTCCATTTTTTATAAAATTATTAATGAACATCATACTAACTTAGTTTCTGTTTTATCAAATTAGCTAGAAACAGTTTTTCCTCACCAGCTTCTTTTTTCACTCTCTTGAAGTTAATAAGACAAATAATAAGACAAGAAAATTAATCAACAATTTCTGACCAATCAGATTCGAGGATTCAGCAGCGCTAAATAAACGAACAAACAAACAAATAAATAAATAAAAGTTAAACTTATTGTGTAAAAGGGATTGAAAGCTGATGGGGCGCTGCCCAATAGTCAAAAATAGAAAGTGAAAGTGTCTGAGTGCGTTCCTCATTCCCTTGTTGTTGTTCCTTTGTTTGTATAAAAGTCCTCTTTTACCTGACACTGAGAATGCGGAAGTGTTTATTTGATACTCTTTGCTAGCTATGTAGCTAGCTCTGAGGTTTCGCGATAAACGCGTGTGGCTACAAGCCTCTGTGCTCTCTGTGTGCTCTGGATATTATAATATAATTCATAATAATTAATATATGTCTGCAACCCGCCTCAAACATGCACATTAAATGCTTCAATTTCACCTAAACGCGATTGTTTACAAAATGCGGCTGTACTTCTCTCTGTGCGCCGCCATGTTCAATTACGTCATGCAACCACCATTTTCTAGGGCTACCTCTAAAAATGCGCATTCACACCCTAAATAGTGTATCAAAATAATTCCTATATAGTGCACTAAACCTGGGTAGGATTGACTATTCAATTTCCCCACACCCCACCAAGTAAGATTTGGTGATTAACTCCTGTATAATGAGGCTGAGGCTTTTGAAATGTGCTGGGAAAAAGCGAGCCTGTATAGGGAGGAGGCAGGTATTTGGGACGGAGCCCAGCTTTTATTTTGGCGCTCTGGATTGCAATGCTTAGTCATGGTGACTTTATCGCTTTCCCTCGCTCTCATCTGGAGCTCGGACAGCAACGCAAGAATTCAGCCGTGTCATTTTGAATAGGAAGCTTTGTGAGTACAGATTATCCATAACACTTTTGCGTGGGTGTGTGTTTGTGTAGTGCTTTGGTGCGTTTTTTTTTTTCCATCGTGTTTGGCTGTGTGTTTGGTGAGGGATCAGATTTGCACTCTGACTGTAGAAGAAGAAGAAGAAGAAGAAGACTGCTGGATGTTTTTGTGCAGCGCAGGTGTTGCTCTTGAAGCCTGATTTGTGGACCTGGAACATATCCACTGGTCTGAAAAAGTGCATGAAACAGTCAGCAGTTTGGAGCAGGAATCATTCATTCATTCATGCTATAAGATCACTTCCAGGCAGATTGCACTGCTTTGCTTTTTCACTAACTCCTCTAGGTTCAGGTTAGTGCATGGAGCAGAAATGCCAAATGAACACTTCGTTCTTCTTGCTGTGTCAGGATGCTTTAACTATTGCTCTTTTTTTCCCCTGCTGCTGTTGAATTCTCCATTCTGATTGGTCAGGAGGTGTTGATTAATTGTCTGGATCAGCAGCTCTGAAAGTAGTTCCGGCTGCAGTTCAAATCACAGGTTTATGTTAATGCGCTCCTTATTGTTTCTATAGCAACAGCTTACACAGATGGACGCTCTACATTAAAAAAAAATAAATAAATAAATAAATCAGGGGGCATGGTGGCTTACTAATGAGCACGTTTGCCTTGCACCTCCAGGGTTGGGGGTTTGATACCCGCCTCTGCCTGTGTTCTCCCCATGCTTCAGGGGTTTTCTCCGGGTCCTCTTGGCATCTCTAAATTGTCCGTAGCGAGTGAGTGTGCACGATTGTGTCCTGCAATGGGTCGGGACCCCGTCCAGGGTGTCCCCCAGCCTGGTCCCCCGAGTCCCCTGGGATAGTCTCCAGGCTCCCCGCGACCCTGTGTAGGATAAGCGGCACAGAAAATGGATGGACAAATCAAAATCGTTGATATGATGTTTTCTCTAAGGACATGTTTTATTTCACATTCATGGAAGGAGTCTCTAGTGTCAGCGCTTTTTTTCCCTTAGTACGTTTTCCACCACAGGAAAGTCTTCAGGACAGAGTACTCTGCACTTTAACTTGACAAACTTAACTTCGTTATGTCGTAAAAGTACCTCTGCTTCGTACCAGGCTGCATCGCACCACTCCATCATGAGGTGTTTTAGTCTGTACTTAGCACACGGTGTGTTTACCTGGAGTGCTGTGGTTCTCAAAGTGGAAACACTCATTGTATCATTACGTAAATCCTGGAGCTCTGCAGTATTTTATGTGTGTGTGTGTGAATGTAGTTTTCTTATTCAATGATGGTGGAGATTAATATAAATTAATATAAATTACTATTGTTAAAAGTGGTTATATTTATAGGTAGGTTGTATATGCTAGGCAAACTGATTTTTATATATATATATATATATATATATATATATATATATATACATACACACACACACACACACACACACACACACATATATATATATATCCTAATCTGAAGCTCAACATCTTAAAAACAAGCATAAATCAAAACTAATTTTAATAAACACAGGCAAAGTTCTCTTTATATGACACAAGACTTTTTAAATCTGCTTTTTAACACCGTTCAACTTCAGCTTGTCTTCTGTGAATGGAAATGTCAGGATTAAGAATTTCTTTACTTCTGGTAAAGTGTGCTGTTATTATGTTTTGGTGTTGCGCTGTCATTGTTTATCCCAGGTTTGGCATGTAGAGTGCTATAAGTTAATATTTACCTTCAGTGAGCTATTTTTGTGCTGTTCTAGCTTTAATTTGGTTTTGAGTGCAATGTGCTGTTGACATTGTGCTTTATAGTTTTAGCACATGGTTCACATAATTATGAATATTCAGGGCGTGAATGTGTAATTTTGGTATACATACAGCTATTATGGGCTTTAACTTAGTAACAGACTGTTATTTATTTAGTTTTGCTTGTCGTACAAAGTGTTCTGTTCTCTTATTTCCTCCCACTTTAATAAAGGCAACTCTGTGTCCGTTGAGTCACTGCTGAAGGCGCTGTGCCAGAACCATTAACTTGCAACTTTTTTTTTCCAAGATCACATTTGCTGACTGTGTCTCCTGCTTTCGATCAAGTAAAACACACACCAGCAAATCTGTACAAGGGTCAGTAGGTTAAGGTTCAGTGCAATACGACCATCTAGTCTAAATTTTTCTCCAGCAAGAATGAAATATTATGCCTTGATTTACTCTGTGATGCAACGTTAGTCCCTTTTAAACACCGTTCTTCCTGGATCACTTACCCTTACTGCAGGGATAGGTGGAATTAGCAACTTAAAATCATAGATCATCAGGTAACAATACAACAAGGAGTGCAAGTGCACCTGAGACGCGCTGTGCTTTAATGATTAATGTGGCGAAAGTTTGGCCTGGCAGTGCGAGTGGAAATAGATATTTGGCTGCGTTCAGAACGAATGACTATAGTGACTGAGTGCAGGCCTTCCGGAAAAAGTGGCATATTGAATTTTGTTATTGTTGCAGTTTATAGTTTAACTTCATGATTAAAGCAAAAACATATTCAGCACATTTGAAGGGTCAAAAATGTCTAATTTAAGTTAGTTTGCTCGCTCTGATTTTGTGCATTCTGACCAATTTCGATTTCAAACTAGTCTCAAGCTTAAATGAAAATGAAACCATTTAGCAAAATCACATTCATTAGTCCAAAGTTTGTTTTAATGGGTTGTTTTAATGAGTTGCTTTGTGTTGTGTTTGCATGCAACTTTCTCACTTTTTTCTCACTTTCACACACTGGAGGCTATACAGGACTGTGTCTCAAATCAATTGGTGGTGCCGTATGTAGACGAGTACCATCTAGGGGGAAAAAAATGAAAAAGTGGAAGAATCGCTAACCCAGACACCTGAGACAAGCAGACTTCATGTCTGGGCTATTTGTTTTATTATTCCTAGCTGCCAGACAGACAAGGAGTTTCAACAACCACAAACAGACAAAATAACCTAGTCTTTATTGACGTTTGCCAAGCATTCGGTGTGTATATTTAAATTTGATGAGCTTCACAGTGGGGTCTTGATGCTGTAATTATAGCACAAGCTACTCTTTCCAAATCCCACCGCATGCTGCACTACACACATCGGTTGACACACAGTCTGGCTAACTGTAGAAGTTTTTACTGGGCGCTTTAACAGACAATCTTCGGGAACACACAGTTATGTGGAAACACTTGTCATATAACTCTTCTGCTAGCCCAACACGCAAAATACGTCACCTCACATCGAGAGAAAAAGACGCTAATCAGACTTGAATTATATTTTTACATGTGATATGAGAAGACAACACCACGTCTCATAGCCGAAATGTTCGCCACAGCGCCTTGTTGGTTTCCCTTAACCTGTATTAAATCACTTAACTAGCTAACTAGCTTGCTATATGTTATTACATTACTTTAGCTACCACTTTTTAGCCTCATCAGTTGTTTCTGGGCGACCAAAACATGGGACTGGGGAGCACACTGAAGCTTTCCGTTGCCCAGGCCGATGGTACGTCCACCCGTGTAGGGTATAAAAGAGAGCAGAATTCATTGTGACCATTCTGTGGAAATAAAAACCTTATTGAGTCACATGTAAACAAATTGCAACTATTACACATTTCTGGATTTACACTAAATTTACAAAGGCTGTAGATTATCTTGGAAAAATACAACAAGGAGTTTAAGTGCATCCTGAGAAGTACTACTTTTTTTGGATTTATTTGTGATAGTTTCTATGTTTCCTATTTTTATAGGAAATAAGAATATTTTCTATTTTGTCCCAATGCTGTTCAAAATATTGCACAATTTTTAAACAGTGGTCTTTATCCATCCTAAGAATTTCTTTATCCAAGGGGCTTGTGCATATGTAAAAATTGCAACATTTTACAATTTTAAAGATTAAGTACAAAATTTTATCCTCAAATTAGTTGCTTCTTGTAAGTTTATAATTTTTTTTCCAGAAAAGATATTCATGCTATGACATAGTATCAATATTGCGATAAATTATCATATCGCCCAGCCCTACATATTATCGTACAGTTCTTGAATCTTGAATCTTTACATTTTTGCTGCTAATTGAACTAGAAAAAATCTTTAAATCAGTTTGTTTACTGTACAGATGTAGTCATGCACCGAGAGGTGGATTTGAGACACACTCCTGTTCTTTCAGAAGGACGCAATTCTACTGACGTCAGAGAGGTCATATGACTCAAGTAAACTCCACAGTCACACTGAGAGAGTGGCACGAAGCCCTACTTATAGTCACCTGTCCTAAATAGAAGCTCGGTCTCGGTTTCACTCTCACACGCTAAGTAAACATGCAGTGTGTTCCCAAGAGAGATCTGTGGAGCTTTACTTCCATGTGTGTTTGACTTGACCTTATGCAGGTATGTGTGGCGTTGGCAATATTATATTGGAGCTTGGATATGTGGACATAAATATCTGTTTTCTAAGAAAGCTGGGATTGTTCATGCTGATGTGATGTTAAAGTGTGTGTGATTTCAGTCTGCTGATCCTTTCTCGCTCTGTTTCTTGTCCCTTAGGTATTCTAGCAAGCAGTCAATGAAGATAGATTGAAATCTACCGCCTTTTCTAAGCCATTCAGTCCTGGAGTGATCAGCTGTGTTTTACCTTGAAGAGGGTGGTGGCACAGACTAAATAACTTCTGGAACTTTTCCGACTTGAAACCCGGCTAGGCCTGGTTTTATTACTGTAGTGAGAAAATCCTTAAGAGGCAGTGAGCTTTTAACAAGCCTTTTTTACAAGCCTTTAGAAATATGGTTTGTTAGCAGGTTCTGACCTGACAATCTTTGTTTTAAATGCCGTTTTAGAAAGTCTGTGTTGATGTAGTCCCAGTCCAGCAGGAGCTTAAATGTGCCCCATGTTTGCACACTAAGCTGACTTCCATTCACCTGCAATTGCCATTCCTGTTACTCCAGCTGTCAGAGTTTCTGCTGCTGCTGTCGTCACTGTGTTTGCAACACCTCAAGTCACAAATTCAGGTTCCTTCCTTCTGAGGTCATTTACAGTTTCTTTTCTTGGTTAATGGGACTCATGTAACAGCATGGTGTTTATATTTAGCAGGAGGATGTAAGCAGGTCACAGCCTTTCTAATAAAGGCGTGTCTTGTTTCCAGAAACTCCAAAATGGATTATAAATTGCATTTTGACATGGAAGTGATTCACAGACTGAAGTTTGTGCCTGATAGTGTGTACAGCACGCCGTAAAGAGGACATTTCAGCCTAAAGAGAGAAAGCCAGTGCAATACGAAAGGAATAGTGTTTTCCTAATGTTGCTTGCACCTTCCCCAATAGAAAGATAACTTGGCCACGACTTTGTAAACCCTGATCCTTGGTTGCTCTGCACGTGTCTAGCACTGGCGAGTGAGGATGAAGGCGCTGGGCCGCGGGCGCCGCTGAGCATGTACGCGGCGTCAGGGATGACGGAGTGCAAGGCCGAGGTGACGCCGTCGACACGCAATGGCCACCGCGTGTTCAGCTACACGCTCGAGAGCCACACGGCCGCTGCCTTTGCCATCATGAATGAGCTGCGGCTTGAGCGGCAACTCTGTGACGTCACGCTGCGAGTAAAATACAATGATCTGGAGGCTGTGGATTTTGTGGCACATAAGGTGGTGCTGGCATCTTCCTCACCCGTCTTCCGCGCCATGTTCACCAATGGCCTGAAGGAGTGCGGCATGGAGGTGGTGCCCATCGAGGGAATCCACCCACGGGTGAGTGACTGGTACCTTTTCAGAAATATTGCCATGCAATGTGAATTATGGCTGGTCAGTTATTTTACAACTGCATAATTTTAGTTACATGATTACATTTAAATATTAACGAGCATTTGGTTTTATAGTGCTACAAACAGAATGAATATTAGCAGTAGAGCTACACCATGTGCAAAAAGCCATCTTTAGCCACGTTGTTCATCTCAGGCCCCTAAAATTTTTGGTCTACTCTCAGGTGCTTAAAATGCTTGGTCCCCTCATAAACCCATAAAATGTCTGGTCCCCTCTCAAAACCCTAAAATGTTTGCTCCCCTCTCTGGCCCCTAAAATATTTGTTTTACTCTGATGTTCAGTTAAACTTTCAGTTAATATTTTTTTAACTCCATTAAATCCCTTTCATTTTGTAATCTTTTTATAAGTGTGTAAACTGACAAGTACCAATAACATTCTAGTCAACCTCTTGACCATAACCCCATGTGAGTCCCTATAAAAGGTCCCCACTACTGCTGTGTTGCAAACAGGAAAACTCAACTAGTTCTAAAAGAAGCCACCCTGATGGTCCGGAGCAAAAGGAAGTAAAACACCAAATATTTCCTGATGGAACATGATGATGTAATGTACAAGCGTACAATGCGAACACACACACACACACATAACACAAATGTGTACACAGACCAAAGTGACAAGAGTGATGGTTCTATTTCCTCTTTGATCGCACATCATACATTCACACTAACAAGTGACAAGTCACTCATGTCACTTGTAGTTTGCCTCTTGTAGGCATGTAGTGACTGCTACTGTTGTTGCTTGTGGACGTTCACTGTCCTGCCTGTTTTTTTAAACTCAGATGAGAAACTATAGTAGCTATATATAGCTTCTAAAGCCAACTGGTTAAACGCAAGTTACAAATTATAATGCACTAATCATTGTGAAAATTGGTTGTTTGTTTACATGTTACATGCTAGGCTTCGTACTGCCTTCACTGGCTGATTAGAAAAGGCACGCTAACTGTACAATTCTCCAGAGGCACCAACAGTCTTGGCTACTGTCTCTATACGCAGTTAATGATAGGACAAGATGAATCCACGTTCATCAGTTTTGCTTCCATTTTGGTGCGTCGGACAGTAAATTGGAACTAACTGCAGGTAGGAAATAAAGTTGTAAGTGTCATGAAGTTGTGTTGTTACCATGTCATACATACTTGGCATAAAATTGAGAAAATCTCAGTGCTTGTTGCACTGTTACTTTGCCGCTGTCCCTGAAATCAAGGCTCCGTGTCGTGCATGTCCGTAGAAAATGAGTGGTTGCCTGGTGTTTTCTAGTGGGAATGTAGGGTAAGGGTAAACTCTATAGTCACACTTGGCACGGAAAAGTCTTGCTCAGTGGTTAAGGCTTTGGGGCTACTGATCAGGAGGTTATGAGTTCTTATGACAGCACCACCAACCTGCCACCACTGGGGTCCTCAAGCAAGAACCTTAACAATCAACTGCTCATTTGAATTCTGTTTTAACTGTAAGTCACTTTTTGTCCAATATTTGGGTTATTTGGTTCATGTATTCCATTAGTCTTTCTTTTTTCTACATCTGCCCTGACATAACTGAATAGCAGTAAACCCCATGGATTGGGCATTTAGCTCATAATATGTCAAAATAACACCTCCCTGAATAAATATTTACAAAAAAGTGACTATCTTGAAATGTGAAATTTATGTTGCATTCCTTTTCTTTAGTAGGTTTACCTGCAAGCTGCACATTTTATGCATTTAGAAATAAATCAGATTTTTCACCAACTCATGCAGACTTGGGGTTTTCACCTTTATCTGAAAGTGTGTAACTGAAATTATTTCTAAATATGATTTATTTTCTCCAGTTATCATTCTGCATTGTCTAGAGCCTGGGAGTTAGACAGAAGGCACAACATCCTCTCTTAGAGGTTTGCTAGATTGATTGATTGTCTCTTAAAAATAAAGATCTATTCTCCTTTCCCACTCAGCAGGGGTGAGCTTTGCATAATAAACTCTTGCACAACCTGTTCCTCCAGGACGACTAAAGACAGAGACTGTGGTCCACATTGTTCTTCCACACTGATTATCAGGAGCTACTACTTGACACACTAATTACACACCTGTGGTGAGGTGTCATCGCCATGGGCTGCGATATCCAACCACCCGCCGTGCTTCTCTAAAGATTAGATCTGATCATGCTCTGTGAGAGATAGGATAACTGATGTGTCATGCTGAAAAGTCATAGTGTGTAAGAGGAACTGTGGACTGTGGCTAAAGATTACAAGAGCTGTCAGTTAGGATGTCGATTTCAGAGTAGTTTGATTGGTTCTGGTTTCCTTTTGGTCAATTACTCAGGACTTTGTACCATAATGAGTATTCTGTAACAGGACTATAATTCTGTTTTCTTTATGGCATGCTGTTCTTCTTCCTTAAGTTACAGGTCTGTACTTTACCTGTGTAGTGTAGTCGATCAGGCAAGGAATTGCTTCTTTAGTTTTGCATTGACGCTAAAGCAAAGTTTACACTGTATGATTTTTGGCTGTTGCAGCATCGTAAAAGAATTCTTTGGTCGTGACTTTTTAGGTCATCAGTCCTAGAACACGTAATATGACATTAATATGCCGGACGATTTAGTGCCATTGCAACCACAGACTACAGGCGAGAACGTTCTAGCAGTGTCAGAAGTTCTTTTTTTCCTGACACTGCTAGAGCATGTCAGAGCATGGCCACTGCTACGACGCATGTCTCAAATGTAGGAAAAAGCCAAACTCATAGGAAGGCTACAAATAATGTAGCAGCAATGGCGAAACATAAACAGGAAAAATATATCATAATTACCTCAGACTCACTTTTCAGAATGTGTCTGTTTGCATGAACCTATTTACTACATGAGCCCGGATCATGCTAATTAATAATGTAAACAAAAAAGGTGGTAATTTTCTTTAAATGCAGGTCTATATTTAGAGGATATTGATTGTACAATCTTGTCCATGCTAGATTGTACAATCAATACATTATTGCAGAATGTTATAGAATTCTGCCAAGATTTTATTGGGATCATCTCATACAGTGTGACAAGCAATAATCTTAAAGACTAATCAAAACCAGCTTAAAGTAGCAAACAAGCAATGAAATCATCGTCTTGGACAATAGGAATCCCTTTTTCATTATTGCACTTTGGTGTCACTTTACACAAGATCAGACGAGGTTGTTTGAATTCGTCACACAGACACACAGTAGGCTAACACAAGATATCCGCTAAGAAACGAAGTACGAACCCAGGAGATGGAATTGTACCAGAAAGCTGAAAGCTATGCGGATGATAATACAGTTTTGTAATTATCAACTGTCCTTGGTATTGTTTATTTAAAAGTTAGATAATGTTGTTGATGTTCATTGAAGCACATATTTGAAGATTAGTACATTTAAAAACTTTGTTATATGATATGTTAGC
Organism: Pangasianodon hypophthalmus; assembly: GCF_027358585.1. Classification (NCBI taxonomy): domain Eukaryota; kingdom Metazoa; phylum Chordata; class Actinopteri; order Siluriformes; family Pangasiidae; genus Pangasianodon; species Pangasianodon hypophthalmus. The sequence continues at coordinate 29,329,280 of NC_069711.1, read as the reverse complement.
TACACAGCCTCATAGCTCAAGTACAAAACTAAAGATGCAAGCTTGGACAACAAATATCTTGACAGACCGAATAAATTTGCAAAAAAAAAATTGGGAAAAATTGTCAAATTTTTTTAATGAAAACAAATAACTTTATTGCCATTGGATTCAATGTACCATTCCCCATCAAGCCACGTCAAATATATAAAATAAGAAGAAAGAATTTCTACATATATTAAATAAAAAATTAGAGGAATACACTGATTAAACACAGTGATACAAAAACAACTGTGTGCAAATATATTTGAGCAAATCTGTATTGTGCAATATGCAAGGTCATTTTGTGCAATATTTTTGACAAACAATTTCCTTTAAGTTTAGATAAAAGTAGAATGTTGCTATTGTTACTTATTTTCTAAAGAGTGCTGCAACAGGTGATACTTTGGTACTGTGTCATACTTGTTAAATCCATATACAGTTACATTTAATGGGGAGGGGAGAGAGAGAGAGAGAGAAGATATGTTGGTAAAATGTTCTCCTTTCCTACTAATGCTTAAACATTTATTACCCTTTGAGCTTCATTGCTAGCCAGTGACAGCCAATTAAATTTGGAAGAAACTGGAGCTCCTAATATTCTAGCACTCTCTTTTTCGTTCACTTTCCAGCCATAACAAAGCACATTACCCTGACCAACCATCATCAACAAAACTCATTTTCTCCCCAATTTGGTTACCTGCCAGTTGCCACCCACCAGCCAGCTCTCCCCTATGACATGTCAGCTACCAACTTCTGCCCATAATTGGCTAATGTAGCTGAGATTGACAGGGGACAGAGAGTATACCATCGCTGCCGACCCGACAGCGTGACCAGTTTTGGTACCTTGCCACGCTGATCCGGTCACGGATGGCTGTGGCATCATCAGAACCAGAGTTAGTAAAATAACGCATAACAGAAGTTATAGTGCTAAACAGGCAACAATATGTGATTTGAATTGACAGGTAATGGGCCGTCTGATAGAATTTGCCTACACGGCAAGTATCTCAGTCGGAGAGAAGTGCGTCATCCACGTGATGAATGGAGCTGTGATGTATCAGATCGACAGCGTGGTGAAGGCCTGCTGTGATTTCCTGGTGCAGCAGCTGGACCCGAGCAACGCCATCGGCATCGCTAACTTCGCTGAGCAGATCGGCTGCACCGAGCTGCACCAGAAAGCCCGCGAGTACATCTACATGAACTTCAGCCAGGTCAGACTCTCATGTGATACAGATCATTCAGCTACAGTGGGTGAGACACATTGGTGTGGTCATATGATTAAAGAATAGTGGGTTTGTAAACTGTATACAGTAGTCATACAGTTATTAGGAATATTGTTAACCAATATTTAAGGAAGAAAACCCAAAAGGGCATGATGTTAAAGGAAAATAATCAGTGATAGGGTGGTGTAAAAAACGACCCGACGCAAAGCAGAGTTTCTGTGGCCACTCTGACGTTAATTATTTTCCAACATCAGCAAGTGTTTTATTCTTCTTATACCACAGCAATTTTGTTTACTAAAGAATGACTCCCTGTACTTTTTATCCATTTATAGTTACATTTAATGTTGTGAAATGTCCGCTAAACAAGTTAATTCCTTTTACGTTAAAAGGCGGCTATAGACAGTCGTCCCCTCTCTTAATAAGACAAAGGAAGCTTGTCAAAGCACAAAGCCTTTAACCTCTGGACTTTCCCATGGCGAAAAGTTACAGTAAAAAGTTACTTAGTTACAGCTTTATCTCTGACCATTACAAGGCACTCACACTGGAGACTCCTTCCATAAATGTGAAATAAACTTCTCCTTACAGAAAGTGCCACCATATCATTGATCACCCTTTTTTGTTATCTGTTTATAAGAAGTGTCTGAAATAAAGGTCCCTATGTAAGTTGTTATTATAAAAATGATGACGTATTAGAACGAGAGCATTAATGTAAAATGATTTGTCTTACAGCTGCATTACTGTCAAAGCTGCTGTTATAGAAAATTAATCAAAAAACTTTTTTACCAAAAGAATCCAGAATTCAACATCACTGTGGTATAAGTAATAATAAAATAGTTTAAATAATTCATATTTCATATGTTTAACCTTTGGGGTGATAGTGTTTTGGCTAGTGAAAAACCCAGCTGGCTGGTAAATTTGGAAAACTAGCCATAGTGGGTGAGTACTAAGGATAATGTCAAGATAATTTACTTCCTCCAAGATATGAGTATGCAGTAACTTGTGGTGAAGACAGATGAGTTATTGTCTAGGAATGCAGTGAATGAGGTCAGGGTACATATACATGAATGTGTGGTTGATTAGATGCGTGTGATGTAGTCATACCTGTACTGCTGCATTGTACATGTTCCTGTAAAAGCTACCTGCTGTATAAAGGTGTGGCCAACCAAGCCATTTACTTTAAATCATATGACACGTGTCACAAGTTATGGTTTGAGTTTAAGTTACAATTAAAAAAAAAAAAAAGAAAAAAGTAAAGCACTGACAAAAGGAGTACTGTAGTTGAGTTAATGACTTCTACATCTGTAATGCATTCATTTGCAAGAGGAAGGAATGCCACTACAGAGGAGAGGGAGAGTATTAGTTCCTCTTCTCTCTCAGCCTAAACCTTGGCAGTGATTCTATATCTAATCGCTTTTACAGCAGATGTTCTATTTATGTGCTTATCTTTAAATAAAAGTTTCAGTGTATGCTTATAGCAGAGATCTGCAATTTACCAACTAACAGGATCAGTGTGCCAGACATGTGTGATTATTGTTGAATCTTCATACTGATTGTTCTGAATGTCAGTCAGTTACAAAACTTTGTAAATGGTATTTTTGGCCAAATTATTCCTTTAAGTCAATTACATAAATACAGTCAAAATGGCATTCTTTTTATATTACAAAGTTTTCCCCTTATCCAACAGTTAGTCAATCAGCCAAGGCATGTTTTGCGTCCAGAGTTTGCTTCTCTAGTTTTGCACTGAAGCTACGAAGCTATGAAGAAAAAAAGAAAGAAAAATCGGATAAAGCAGTGGTGAGACCAAAAAAAAAATGTATTCAGCTGAAAAGGCAAGTCATTGAAAAGGAAAAAAAATTGCTTCTGATAGCAGTTACTTTTACTTCAGTAAAAAAAAAAAAATGCTGGAGCTGCTTATTATTAAATAATATTTACACTAGCTTTTTGCCTCGCTGTTCTCTTACTGTTGTGTGGTGTATAGCCGGAAAAAAATTGCATTACCTTCCACCGATATCCGATAAGATTTTTTTGGTAAAAGTTAGGGTTTTTTATCTCTGAATGTTAGTATTGTCTTGTTAGCAATGTTTGACAGCTTATAGTCTGTGTGACCTATCCCCCACACAGTAGTTTAGGTTAAGACTCAATTGAGGCGAGCTAGAGAGTTAAAAAAAAAGCAGTATGTAGTATTTCTACGACAATGGTGAAAGTAAGTAAGTAAGATTCTCATGAGGACAAGTCAATTCCCATTTAGTATCATTCATTATAAAGATATGAAAAGGGCCATATACTTGTAAAACTAAAGAACTTTGGACACCAAATATGCACTGGCTGATTGGCTACATCAATTTGTAAAGATTTGTGTAAATTTAATGTTTGGTTAACTGTTCAGATGATTCAAGCATAGTACTCATTCCCGCTTTGTTGCCACCGCTCCACCAGGTGGCGACGCAAGAGGAGTTCTTCAATCTCTCTCCATGCCAGCTGGTAACGCTGATCAGCCGTGATGAGCTGAACGTACGCTGCGAGTCTGAGGTATACCATGCATGTGTGGCGTGGGTGCAGTACGAGCGTGACGAGAGGAGGCCGTACGTGCAGGCACTGCTACAGGCCGTGAGGTGCCACTCGCTTCCGCCACACTTCCTGCAGCGCCAGCTTGAGCACTTTGAGTGGGATGCACAGAGCAAGGACTATCTGGCACAGATCTTTCAGGACCTGACGCTGCACAAGCCCACCAAGGCAGCGGCATGCCGCACACCCAAGGTACCGCAGCTCATCTACACAGCGGGCGGCTATTTCCGTCAGTCGCTTTGCTACCTCGAGGCGTTTAACCCGGGCACTGGTGCCTGGCTGCGACTGGCGGATCTGCAGGTGCCCCGCAGTGGCCTGGCAGCGTGTGTGATCAGCGGGCTCTTCTACGCTGTTGGAGGGAGGAACAACGCACCTGATGGCAACATGGACTCCAACACGCTGGACTGCTACAACCCTATGAACAACTGCTGGCTCCCGTGCGCTCCAATGAGTGTACCCCGGAACCGAATTGGCGTTGGGGTCATTGATGGTATGATCTACGCCGTCGGGGGCTCACATGGATGCATCCATCATAACAGCGTGGAGAGGTGAGGAAAGTGGTTAAAGAGTTAACAACTGTGTACTGTGAAAGAAGGTTATCTTGACTGAACTTTATGACTCACTTCCCGTTGAGAGCCATCTTAGGAGTGAGGAATTACTGCCAGGAAAATAAGTAGATTTAGCCTTTAACATTCATCACTGCCAGTTTCTGAACAAAGCACAGAAGTTGGCTGGATATGTTGGTTTATTGGACCGTTTCTAATTCCAGCAGTAAAAATAAGGTGCCGCTGTTCCTCATACACTTGCAGTGGTGCCATCTATGGTTTAACCAGAGTGTTTACAATGTTTGGCCCCAATGCAAGACGTGAGACATCTGAAAACTATATTTTTCTGCTTTTTCAGCCAAAGCAGCAGTCGGAGCAGGCAAATCACTTAAGGGGAACGGACCTAGGATGTGAAAGCCACACATTTGCTTTAGATAGCTGTTACTTTCGCTTCACACTGACTTTATTTCCATGAATAATAGAAGCCTCCATCTAATCAACCAATTCAAAGCAAGTGCGTGAGACTCTCTTTTAGTTGGTAAAAAAAAAAATGGAAGAGTTGCTTCTTATTAAGTATCAGTCACATCAGGCTTTTATCTCAGCTTTTGCATACTGTTTCATGGTGCACTTTCCCTTTTACTCTCTGCCTGCTAGGATATTCTTTTTTAGCAATGCTGGCACATCTGCTCTTGTATCAGCCCTATACGCTACTATTCCGGTAATATCTCACTGCTGAGCCACCACCAAAATAATATCTGTTCAGTGGTGGGTCTGGGAAGGTCCTGATGGACAAGTTGAAGATGATGTGCAGTCAGTAAACATATGCCTTTAATGTGACCTGGTAGATGTACCTGATAAAGTGGTGTATATATTGACATGCTTAATCCCAAACCCTTATTTAAAGATTTGTACAGCAAGTCAATATCTTTAGTTATTCTATACAATCAGGTAATATACACTTTGATGCCATACCAGTTTCTTGTATTCTGAATATAAGAGAAAAGTTTTGCTGCATGAGTTCTCTCACTTGATTAAATTCTAAATATTCTGCTGTTTCTGTTCGGGGTCTGTCTTTCAGTACGCCACATATTGTGTCTTTGTACTATGGCATTACAACACAGTAAGACTTTGTAATGTATTTAGGATTGGGTTTGTACCCCAAATCGCCTGCAGCCTCAAAGCTGATTCTCTCTCGCTCTCTCTCAGATTGTCAGTCATTTGGCTTTTGGTCTCAGTGTGCGTTTTTCACTATGATTCATCAACAGCCATGTGAGGAGGAAGTGGATTTTGTAAGTCCAGTGATGGGCCTCAAATAATGAAACAGCCAATTTAAAAGAATAAGGAAGGGAAACTAGTTATTATTAGCAATTTGCTCTACTATCAAAGCATCTGTCTGTTACTGCAGTGTAGATCGTAAAAATCTTTAAATGGACAGAATCTCGTGCCTTATCTTTCCAAATATCTCATAATGTAATAGAATGTAAAAGCAATTACTGTATGTGCTTTGTTAATCTATTAAACACATCTTTATGAAGAATATTTTCCACTGTTTTGAGAATCACAGTGATGCACATTCATACTGGCTAAACAAGAAGTGTCATCAGTGACTGGAAAGAGCATGGAAATAAAGTGATGTGCATAAATATTCATCCCCTTGAACTTTCCCACATTTTGTAGTATTCATAGTATTCATTCAGAGTTACTTTTGGTCTCTTGATTGATTCTTTGACTGATCCCATCTTCATCCGGTGACTGATTTTTGGTTCTGCCGTATTCTTTCCAGTTTTATATAATGGATTTAATGTGGATATGTGGGATGTTCAACATGAAATATTTTTCAATACCTGTGTAGGTTCATGATATATAATCCATATAATAAGTCAATTTCAATTCCAGGTTGTAACACTACAACCTGTGGAAATGTGGAAAATTCAAGGGGGTGAATACTTATGCATGGCTCTATATTTTTGAGCCCTTTGTCTTTGTTGGAACTCCGCTGATTGTGTGTGTTTGTGTGTGCGTGTCTTCCATGCAGGTACGACCCAGAAAGAGACTCGTGGCAACTGGTGGCCCCTATGCTGACCCGGCGAATAGGGGTGGGCGTGGCTGTCATTAACCGCCTCCTCTATGCGGTGGGTGGGTTTGATGGAACGCATCGGCTGAGCTCAGTGGAGTGTTACAACCCTGAGAAAGACGAATGGAGGAGCACCGCACCCATGAACACTGTCCGCAGTGGAGCAGGTGAGTCCTTGCGAGTCCAGCAATTATTGGCTAAGGAACTGTTGGAGGTGGCCATGAGACACACTCTGGCATGCTTTTGGAAAATAATTGGAAAATAATCAACTTCAGGTCACTGATTATTTTCCTCTAACAGCACACCCTGTCATGTTTTATTCCTAACTCACTGACTCAGATTATTATTATTCATGTTTATTTGGTTAGTTGCATATTATAGTGACAACTGAGTTCTGCTTGTTTACAATAGGCAGGAAGTTTAACTTCCTATGGTCCTCCTGACCTTCCTTTATTTTCACTTACAATACCATAAACCCTTCTAGTTCAGTCATTAACAACATTTTTCTGCATAGTCATGATTCGTCTGCAGCAAGCCCGTATTTCCCCAACCACAGTAACAACCTTTGAATTCTAGATAAAGTCACTGGAGGTCAGAAAAAAAAGAAGAAAGTTCATTTGTCCATTAAATTTTTTTTCAGCACCCTGTGTATTAGGAAATACTCTGTTTTGTAGAGTAGAGACATTCACTGTAATTGATTTCCTCAGGTGTGTGTGCGTTGAATAACCACATCTATGTAATGGGCGGCTATGACGGCACCAATCAGCTGAACACGGTGGAGCGCTACGATGTGGAAACAGACAGCTGGACCTTCATCTCATCAATGAGACACCGGCGCAGCGCGCTGGGAGTCACCACCCACCAGGGACGCATCTACGCACTCGGTATGGAGAAATATCTGCCTCTCATATTACCAACTTCCTTATTAGCAGAAGAGATGGTTGAAGAGATCATTGACTCTAACAATCTATCGTCATGTCCTGGGTTTGCAGACAGACTACTGTCCCTAGGTCAACAACACACCTTTTGTTAAATTTTATCAGGAAGTTGCCTTATTTTTTTTCCAGCTAGTATCAACTACACAAGTTGTTAGACCACCTGCTAACATATTGGCCCTGGAATTAATTACACTACACATTAGCCCACCAAATGTCCCTCTCTGGATTTAATTAATTTAGCTTGTTAGTGATCTTGGCAAATGGTTCTAATTATACAATATAGGTAGAGAGCTTGCTAGTAAACTTCAGAAAGCTCTTGATAGAGATGTAACCTTAAGCCTTGAGTTAATAGGTGGCTGGCAAGCAGACCTGCCAACCTTTAACTTGAGAGTACACTAGTATGCTAGCAATTTCTGTCAGTGTGAAGGGAGAATGTTTCGAGTCTGTTAATGTGAAATAAATCTCTGTTCACATATGTTCAAATTAGCTACCATTAGACAAGCATATAGTTAATATCAGTTAACTATATTTATTAGAAATGCATAAATTTCAGCTGAAAATAAATTAAAAAAAATGGCACTTATTCCATTAAGAGAGAAAAATGGATTTAGGTAGGCCTATAGCAAATCAGTTCAAAGGTAATGATAATTAGAAAGTGATTAAAAACCTTCTTTGCTCCCCAGCATGTTGCAGTAGAAACTGGAGTGTGCATATATACAGGGTTGTACGGTAACCAGCATGCTCTCTGGGGGAAAAAAATTGTCACTGGTCTGTTTCAGTTAGGACAGTACAAGCGTTTCCATGCATGCTTTCTTATTAATTGCTGTATGTCACAACGTTCTCTTAGAATAGGAAGAAAGAAAGTAAACTTTTCTACCTTGCTGCATGTAAATTGTTCTAGTGTCTACATCTAAACTGAATTTACGCAATTGGATGAGCAAATCTGACTTGAACTCCACTCTTGTCTGCTGTTACTCACCAAATCAGGAAGTGCCTCCATCAATTCCTTCTTATTAATCCAGACCCCAGACCCATCAAGGTTTGTTTCTGAGAGTAAATATACAGAACAAATTCACACATTTCACCATTAACGATGTCAAACAGGGCTTGCTACAGGTTCCTTTTTGGCTGCAGACTCGTCAAAAATGACTCATTTAGCCCACCATATTGAACTCATGAAGGCCTTGCTAATTAGCTGAGAAGTGGAGTCAGGTGTCTTAAATGACATATAATGCTAAGGGCTCGAGTGTAACCTAAAACATCAAGTCTACAATGCAAAAATGTAATGCAGCCCATTATGAACGCCCTCTGCTGGCTGGGAGGTGACGCTGCTGTCATTAGCTCAGCTGTTATTTATGAGTTTGGTGTTTGGTTTCAGCCAAGAGTTGCTAGTGTGCAAGCCAGGAAAACATTCCTTTATGGTACTATTCTGCGAATGGGGCTTGGCCGGATGAGCCAGTCAGCATGGATCTGGCAGGAGTGTGTGTCTATGATTGTGTAATGTTGTACACAGACTACTTTTTGGCTAGCAGTCAGACTGCACTGATCCAATGCTGCCTGAAATAAATATATATGTGACATTGTGTGATGATGAGTGACAATGTTTTCCTTTTGTAAAGTTAAGTAGCTTAGTTATGATCATTATTTCCATTCTAAGCAAAGTATTAGCTGAAAGAAAAGTCAACGTGCAACATTTTTTATACAACAGAGCTGCCAAATTCTCAGATCTGGAGGTGTGGATTATTTTTCTATAATGGCACGGCTCTGAAAGTAGCTCCAAGTGTAATTCAAATGATAGGTTTAAATGAATGCGCTCATTGTAATAGTTCATTGTTTCAATAGTAACAGGTAATTCACAGGGACTTGTATGGACTTGTATCTACATAATCTAAGCCTAGGATAAAGGATTAAGAAAACGTGTTGTTATTTAATAAAGAAAAATATAATAATCCTTGCTGTGGTGACGTTAACATTTATGGAAAGAGTCTCCAGTGTCATCACTCTGCAACAGTAAGTTTTCTGCCACAGGAAAGTCTTCAGGACAGAGGAGTTTGAGCTTTATTCCTTCCCTGATCTCTGGTTTTTTTTATTGTCTTAATTTTTATTAACTTCATGACAAAGAAAAAAGAGGCTGGTGAGGGAACAACTGTTTATAGCTGTTATATAAAGTAAGTGATCAAAGGGACTCATCTTGCAGATGTTCCATAACAATAAATGTAAGTATAAATGGTTAAAAATGAATTAATTAAGAAGTACAAAATTTAAAATGACAAATTCTAAAAAATTTAAAATTCCAATCATTGTGGTATAAGAGGAATAAAACTCATTGGGATGTGTTTTTATAGGAAAATAATCCACTTTGGGTTGGTAATAGTGATTCTGCTTTTCATCAGGCCATATCACACCACCCCATTGTGGATTTTTTTCCTATAACAGCACAGCCCAAGTGTTTTACTCCATACTTAAACAGCTGTTGCAATTACAAGGGAGAAAAGTCCAAAAAAATACTCATAGCTCTGATGTGGATAAGTACAAAAAAAATGATTGGGATTGACCGTGTGTTTCCATGGACTGGGTCATGTTTGATGACTTTAAATGTGTGAAAGTGTTTTAATTGGTTTCTTCTTTTTTTCCAACAGGAGGATATGATGGGAACACCTTTTTGGACAGTGTGGAGTGCTACGACCCTGAAACAGACACATGGACCGAGGTCACGAGGATGACCTCTGGGCGGAGCGGGGTCGGTGTTGCGGTTACCATGGAGCCGTGCCAAAAAGATTGTCAGAAAGATTGTCAAAAAGATTGTCAGAAGGATTGTCAGAAAGACTGTCAGAAATTCTAGTGCCTCCTATCGTCTACTGCTTTTTCCTTCCATATTTCTGTTCCTTCCTTCTTCAGCCAGGATCATCAGTGATTACAATTCTGGTGCTTCAAGAACAGTCTTCTATAAACGAGAGCAAACGGGTCTCTGGACATCTACAGGGTTCACACAAAGCCGTGAGATCAGAGAGACGGAAATAGACCAGAAGATGCTTCCAGGAAGGACTGGTTCATATTTTTTGTTGCTGGTTTTATAGCCAGACTACAGGCATCGGGATCATTAATGTGAGTCAGCCTGTGTCTCCTGTTTGTATTACTGACCAGCCTTGTCCGTCTAAACCAAACGTGAGCACTGACTAAAAGCCGAACATTTCTCCTGAAGTAGAAGTTGCAGATCAGCACCCTGGACCACGGATGTCAACATTTTAAAGTGCCATTATTGTATCTCACAACACATGTCAGTATCCGAGTCTGTGCTGCTGTACTGGGCTTATAGAACCATCACACCGTGCACAAGGACCCAGACAGGCAGCGAACAACTGTGGGCTGGTTTAGAGAAAAGTCAAATTTACACAATCTTCCTCTTACTCTATATCTATTTGATCAACCAAAACATGTTTTGTGTCTGACATTTGCTTCTTTAGTTTTGCACCAGGCTACAAGTTTAATGTAGCTAAGAAGTAAGAGAAGTCTGTCTCACATAAATATGATTTTGTAAAAACCATTCTTCAGGAATATACCCAGACTGTAATCTCGAGATGTGCACTGGGACCAAGATCATGTGGACCCAACAAAAAAAGAACGGGAGTGGGATGTTTTTTCTCTTGTGTTTTTACTAAATGTCCTACATTAGATGCACAAAATATATAGCTATAAATTTGGTCTTATCTGTACTGATCAGTATACTACAGTTAAAACGATGTTTAATGATCAGTTTAAATGACTTGTTTGTTTAAATTTTGTGAAACAGGATCGAGAGCAGGCAAAAGCAAAAATGTTAGGAGTGGGTGGGAGTGGCATTTAAAAAAAACAGCACTGTGACTACCTCCACCTGGAGGTTATGTGTATGACAATATAATTCTACTTTGAAGTAAAATATGTAAATGTGGTCTATCCTACTATTTCCAAACTTCTTTGTTTCAAACTGACATCACATAGCTTACAGCTTACAAATGTCATTTGAAGCAGATTTTTTTCAAAAACAGCTATGTTGTGTGACAGACTTCCATTATTTGTTAGTTTCGTAACTCCAGTGCAAAACATGATTCAGATATTAAACATGTTTCAGCTGATTGAGTACATTTGGGAAATTTTTTTTAAAACCCATGTTCTGGTTTCACTCATCAGGTACTTATCAAGACAAACCGATTCAGGCATATTGAAGCAGGGGTAACACTTCATTCAACTCATTAGGTAATTATCCACATCTATTATAGGACTCAGATTGAACTCCGATTCGTTGTGTATTAGTCAGTTGCTCATTTCATGATCTTATTCACTCAGGGTGTGTTCTTCAGGTGTGTGCTTACAAACACTGTTGTAATACACCGCCTTTGTGTTTAACTAGTGAGTTGAATCAGCTTACACAAGGTGACTGTTAATGCTGGGAACCACGGTTGCCTAACCCTGGTTATTGAATAACTTGATACAGTTTAGTGTTTTTTCTGCTGAAGTCACTTACTTGTTAATTCGTAAACTCTTCATGAGTGTGTGTTTGTCCAGATGGCCTGTGTTTGTCTAGATGGCAACTCATTTAAAAGTGTTTCAGGGTCCAGTCTGGACCTGAGAAAAGCAGTATCTAAAATCAAAGAGCACAAATGAAGGAAAGATAGACTGATGTCCAAGATGAAGGTTTTGGAAAGTAATGGAAAAGAATGTGGGTCCTGTCATCTTCAATGCTGGATGCTGCATTACCTGGGAAATAAAGTGGGTTCCTTACTGTCCACAGTCAGAACAGATGTTTTTCGTGAGCAGGCAAAAAAAAAAAAAAAAAATCCCGATTAATGTATTTGTAACAGTATTTTAAGCTACATTTTTCCAAGATTTTAGAAACTTCTTGGAGTTTTGTACAGGGTCTGGATTTCGCTTTTATTTATTTTGGATTAACTGTTTTTTCCCCTTCGTGCTTGACCCTTAAGTTCTACTTTCAAATAAATGGACTGATCTCCTTTTGTATTCGTTGCAAACTGAGCATGTGCCGTATTTGAGACGTGACGGCAACTTCTCTTTTTCTAAGTCTGGCTGTTTTAAAAAAGGAAGTAGTTTTTGCTTTAACAGTTTATAACTAACATTGAGAGATAATTTAAAGACTGCTTTGTACATTTTACAGCAATCAGTGTATTGTACAACACATTGTGTATTAAAGATACCTGTTTATTGTAGTTCATCGTGTCCCTGATGCTGACTTATAAGCCAGGTTTATTTATATGAACTGTTGTAATTGAAGATATACTTTTGGACACCGCAACTTCCTCATGAATGAAAATGTATACTTTGGTTACAAAAAAAAGACAAATAGCCATCCGTGTCCAGGAGCCAACGGAGCAAATTGCATTGGAGGGATGGCATACTCTCTTTCCCGTCAGTCACAGTGACACTAGCCAGTTGCGGGTTTCTGTGTGTTCATGTATGCAGAACAGGGTAGATAGCGCTTCCTCTGAGTGTTTTACATGGCCCTGGGACACATTAGCAGCTGTTGGAAAAAATGTGGTTGTTTTTCTTCACATGTCTCAGAGGAAGTCTCAACCTCTCTGCTTGTTAGTAGCACATGTCTCATGTCATATGTCTCATGTCACATGTCTCATGTCTCCACATGTTTCAACCTCCCTGCTTGTTAGTTGTTGTATGAGAAGGGAGAGCTGGCTGGTGGGTGGGAAATGGCAGGTGACCAAATTAGGAACAGAATGGAGGGGGAAAAAAAGCAAAAATGTCAATTTAAGTAGGGGAACATGCCTAACCAGGGGTTACCCATACTGCTTAATCTCATTGAAAATTGAGAAATTTAGCCCTTATTCTAAGAAACAAAATATCAAAAAAAAAGAAAAAAGCCACGTGATGCAAATTATTGGCACCCCATAACATAAGAGCACTGAGTTCTGTTATATCCTTAAGTGCTTGATAAGACTGGCGAATACATCCAGCATTAGCCAAAAAAAGAATGCTGCCTCTATATAGAATAGGGTTAAAAGTGTTGATCAGTACAATAGTCTGAGCACAGAATATCATAATGTCTGTATACTGTGTAACTAATTATCAGGATGTTTACTGCTTCAACGCTTTTGCACCAAGGGCTCATTCATGTGCGGACACAGAATTAACGTAATCTCATCTTCTCATTCTGTCAGTAAAATGATTTTGAAGATAAAGAAACCTTTTTTTCATTAGGCATTTCCAAAACAGGGAATTCCACAGAGTAAACATTTTAGCTTTTTCCCAGACCCCTGAGCCAAGTAATTTGAGAACACTGAATGAGAGAGAACAATAATGTGGAGACTCTGGGGGTTCCTGAGGACTAGATGAGGCAATGCTACTCTAAAATCAGGTGATCCATTAAATAAGCGTTCCCAACACTCCTGATACAGCTCGTCAAGGGACTGGTTAGTAGCTTATTAGTTGTGTTTGGATGTGAGAGTTGAGAACCCTTAATGGTTCCCAATCTATGGCAACCAGCAGATAGTCATTTGAGTCACTGTCATTGTATTACAAAAAAAATTTAAAACCCTAGGGTTAGTCCTAGCCTTTGCAGAAATGATTTTGTGATAACAGAGAACAGAAGGTTAAAAGGTAAAAGAAGGCCCACAGATGCTCAGCTCAGCTCTGTGACTTGAGCCAGCTAATGTCCATTCTACAACCACCATTTACAGTGGATATAAAAGGTCTACACACCCCTGTTAAAATGGCAGGTTTTTTTGGTGTAAAAAAAATGAAACCAAGATAAATGTCAGAACTTTTTCAACCTTCAATGTGAAATTGCAACATATAAAAATTAAGTGAAAAACAATTAGAAAAACATTTTAGGGTAAAATGGGAAAAATTGAAAAAGAAAAAAAAAGTTACAATAACCTAGTTGCATAAGTGTGCATACGCTTTTATAATTGAGGATGTGACTGTGTTCAGAATGAACCAATCACATTCAATCTCATGTTCAAAAGTAATTATCATACAGCTGTCATGAATAAAATTATTCTGATTAACCTCAAATAAACATCAGCTGTTTCTGTAGATTTTTCTTGAGATCAACTTGTTGAAAGGTATTGATCAGGAGAGGGGTATAAAGGAATTTCCAAAACATTAGCTGTATCATGGAACACCGTGAAGGTTATCATCAACAAATAGAGAAAATGGAGCATCACAGTGACATCACCAAGAACAGGAAGTCCCTCCAGAATTTATAAAAGTACAAGACAAAAACGTATCAGGGAGGCTGCCAAGAGACCTATGGGAACATTAACTGAGCTGCAGGACTATCTGACAAGTACTGATTACTTTCTCATGTGACAACAATCTCTCGTATTCTTCACATGTCTGGGCTATGGGGTAGGGTGGATAGACTGAAGCTCTTAACTAAAAGCTTAACTAAATCACTCCAAGCTTAACTAAATCACTCCAAACCATGTGGCAAAATGTGTTATGGTCTGATGAGACTAATTCCAAAAGGTATAATAATTCCATAATTACAAAAGGTATGTTTGGTGCAAAAAAAGCACATCAACAAAAGAACACCATACCCACGGTAAAGCATGGTGGTGGCAGCATCATGCTTTAGGGCTGCTTTTCTTCAGCCAGAACTGTGGGAATCATGAATAGCTACAAATACCAGCCAATTTTAGTGCAAAACGTTCAGGTGTCTGCTAGGAAGCTGAAGATGAAAAGGAATTTCACTTTTCACTATGACAATGACCCAAAGCATACATCTAAATCAAGAAAGGAATGGCTTAACCAAAAGAAGATCAATGTTTCTGAATGGCCTAGCCAGAGCCCAGACCTGAATCCAACTAAAAATCTGTGAGGTGACCTGAAGCGGGCTGTGCAAAGGAGATGCCCTTACAATCTGATGGATCTAGAATGTTTTTGCAAGAAAGAGTGGGAAAATGTTACCAAGTTAAGATGTGCCACGCTGATAGACTCTTAGCCAAAAAGACTGAGTGGTGTAATAAAATCGAAAGGTGCTTCAACAATGTATTAGTTTAGGGGTGTGCACACTTATGCAACTAGGTTATTAGTTAACTAGGTTAGGTTAGGTTAATTAACTAGGTTGTAAGTGCTTCACTTAATTTTTATACGTTGTAATTTCACATTGAGAGTGGAAAAAGTTCTGACATGATTTACCTTAGTTTCATTTTTTTTTACATCACAAAAACCTGACATTTTAACAAGGGTGTGTAGACTTTTTATATCTACTGTATGTCAAAAGCCCCATACAGTATTTAGACATAATTCATACAGTGATACATATGCAATGTCAGATTATAGCTGGCATACTGATGTGAAAGCATGCAGTTTCTTGCTTGGCTCCTGAGAAGTTACCCCAAACCTTATTTATAAAAGGATTAAACTCTTTTAGGGGAGTTAACTGGAGTGCACACACTTGTCAAAGTGTGAAAACTGCCACTATAACAGTTTGACCATATTTAGTGCTGCTGAAAAGCTGTAAAGTCTGAGCTAGTGTGGAACATACATCACAGGCCAGTGTTATTGTGTCATAAAACATACGAGCCAATCATGTTCCCCTTATGCAAATGCCAGCCATAGAAAATCATGTAATGGGATCATGTAGGGTTTGTTGTGTTTTCAGTGTTATAGTGTTTAATTTAACTGTTTAATGAGACCTTTAGGTCAAACCATTTGTTTGATGTAGGAAAAGAACTAGTTTAAGTAAAGCGTGCCAATAAAACACAAGGTGTATTTCACCACATGATGGCGCCACTCACCCACTCACAAGTGATTCTTGTGTTTCTGTTTTTGTTTTTTGGCCAAGATTTAAAAAGAAAAAAAATATGTTTGAAGGATGTGTGACTGATTTGTTGTTTGCAACATCAGCCTGTTAGTCACAGAGTGGTAGTGAATTTCACGGTGGGACGATAGAAATATATCCAGATACCAGAGTCATCATTTGGTTTTATTTTAGTCTCACTGGGGCTTGAATTAAACTGTCCTGGGTTTGTAGCTAGCCTACAACTTAGCAAAGTAGCCCTACACTTTCAGAATAGTACGTTTGGTGAAGCCGGAAAACGGTTATTCCAGCACTTTCTGTCTCTTTAAAAAAAATAAAATCCTGCCTGGAGTCAGAATTCTGTTTTTACTAATCAGAAACGACATAGAAATATCACTTTTACCTCAGAGAAAGAGGTCAAATGTGCAGTTTCTGTAGCTTACAGGCAGCTACACCTACTGTACTGTCTTCATGCATCACCACTCATGTTGCCAGATTGGCTTTGGTTTACATTAATGATGTTATAATCAATTGACAACTGGAATTAAAAGAATAACTTTAGATACAGTATATCTACGTAGATTTATACATTAGTATACACTTGTTAC
Organism: Pangasianodon hypophthalmus; assembly: GCF_027358585.1. Classification (NCBI taxonomy): domain Eukaryota; kingdom Metazoa; phylum Chordata; class Actinopteri; order Siluriformes; family Pangasiidae; genus Pangasianodon; species Pangasianodon hypophthalmus. The sequence goes on along the minus strand of NC_069711.1, from coordinate 29,312,563 downwards.
CGTTCAGTTTGGAGCTCATGTCAGTGTGGCAGAGTGTTTAAAGCGAGACTGGGTTACAAAGCCATCGAAACCAATCTGGCAACCCTGATTATAATAGCGCCGGCGGCAGTCCCCAAGACTCAGTGAGAGAACAGAAATGGAGCAGCACTAATTAGATGAAGGTACAGGGACTAGTGAAAATGGTGAACACGTGAGAAAAAGCAGGTATGTTGCTCATTGAGGATTGTTATGTTTACTTAAATATCATTTCATGTCGTTTACTTTACATAGTCGTCTATATCTGTGTCTCTGAGGCTCTGAAGAAATATATACACTTAAACAACACTTTGTACTGCACCTAAATGTGTTTAAATGAAGGATTATAGTAGTATTTTTGTCACTAAACTTGTTCTGGTAATGTTCATGTAACTAATTTTAATAGGATATCTTTATTCAATAGAGGAAACTTTCACATTTTGGTATCACTTGCTTAAAGCGGCAGTATGTAAGTTTTTAATGAAGTAAGCACCATTATGGAAACAATTCTACAAAACATGGGGTTCTGCAAAACTGGGCTGCTGTAAATCCTGTAAAAGTAAAGCATGTACAAGTAATTCAGATTAAGAACTGTTGGGATTGGATTTGGCCAGAGCTTTCAGACATACACAAGTTACCTCATTATTATAAGTTTGGTTCTTCAAAAGCATGCTGACTTCCTTATGTTAATAATGCGATCTCATAAAAAACAAAGATACCACGTGTCACTGGGAATGTACCCTAACTGTCGGAGGTATCTTTAGTTAAAGGAACTAGTGGTATTACAGATTCGTTCATCTTCAGTAAGCTCTGTCCTGGTCAGTGTGGTGGTGGCAATGTTACTGATTGCGCCTCAATTCTACTAAGGTGTTATACAGTACATGTAAAACCTCATCAAGGTATATAATAGGACCAGTGTTGTACATTCAAGAGAACACTTACATTGTTTATCCATTGGGGAATAAAAATGTACCACTACATATCTTTTTCCTGACAGTATGGCTGTGATCCAGCCCAAAATATAAAAACACCATCATCATATATGTCGTCTTTCTGTAAACACCCAAAAATACCTTAAGACATCAAATCCTGAAGGGCAGCATGGAGGCGGAACCAATCGTGACCTAGTGTTATGGTCTGTGCAGAGTTTCTGTGCATTTTCTCACTGTGACTGGGTGGGTTTCGTCTGGGTTCTCCTGTTTCCTCTCACCTCCCAAAAACATGTCCATAGGTGGATTGGCTAATTTAAATTGCCCTAAGTGTGAATTAACATGTGAATGTGTGTGTGTGTGCACGGTGCCCTATGATGGACTGTTGTCCCATCCAGGATATATTCCCACCTCACCCCCAGTGTGATAGACTCCAGATCGATCGTGACCCAAACCAGAGGTTACTGGTCCAGAGGTTAAATTGCTTACTGAAAATGAATGAATGAATAAATCTACTACTGAATACTCCCAGTACAAGCAATATTATGAAAAGCTGCTGAAGCTTTCCTTCAACAGTCTCTGAAAACCAGTCATTCTACTCTGATGGATGATAATGGAATTTGTTTAGTTTCTGTGGTTGATAGACAGACAGCATTCCTTTACATTACACAAGCTTCTCTTCCACACAAAAATGCTCTTGGTCTGAAAAGCAGTTACATACTCATCACTGAACTGCTTTCTGATATTAAATAAAGACTTTTCATTATAATGCCATATTTGAAACCCTGTGAAAAATATTGAGATTTACAGAGATATACAATACTTGTGATATTTCATATTGATATTTTCATATTTCAGCATTTTTATTTTTAATTTTGTTTCAATTTGAATTATGTCCTTCCACCTGATCGGCAGATTCCAGGATGATTCCAGTTAATGAATTCCGGAACATTTCCTCGGAACAAAATCCGCGGTTCCGAGTTCTAAAGCCATGGTGGGATGTCTTCTCGGAGTACCTGTGCATAGCCATGCTAATGATCGGTGTCTTTGGATGTACCATGCAGGTACTAAACCTTTGCCTTTCATATTCACTTAACTTCCTCCATACTGCTCATGCATTTTAATTCTGATAAGAGAGCAAGTCATGTGACTGGTGTTTTGTTTATTCATTCAGATAGTATTCAGAGATTATGTTCTCTTTTCTATAGTGTATTAACAGTTCCTGTCTAGTTATCAGAAGTGCAAGTCTGAGACAAGGTGACTTGAAAGTCATTTTAGATCTGTTATTAACCAGTTACAAAATGGCTTTGCAAATTCATAAGTTGGTCAAAGTTTCACTATCAAAGAAAACACCTAGAAATGGGAAAAAAAAACATCTGGGAAATATTAGTGAAGTCATGGAATAGGTAACAGTTGGCCTTTTAATCTACTGAGATTGCAGATTGCATATTCTAGCATATATTCTCTCCCCCTGACATTGCATATATCTTAGTTGGTTATTAAATCATGGAAAAGTGAGTACAACTATATATATCCTATTACCCAACATAACCATCATTTTAAAATTAACCAGCCAATAGACTCTACTAGTGGGCAAGTACTTTATGTCTAATATTTCAACACAACGGTTTGTGTGATTATGTGTCAGTCAGTCAGAAAGGCGCCTTCAAGCGTTGTACTGTTGACTTTAAGGTTAAGCATGTTGGCAGATGTGAGTCATTCTACGATGACCGTCCATGAGCAAGACCTGTTACGTATGCTGGTCCTGATTTCCTAAAAAATAGTGGGATCTGTGGTTTATATTTCATTTCTAATTATACATTCATTGCATTCTCGTGTACTTGTATTACGTCACTTTGACTTCCCTACTGCCTTCATGTGAAATGGCTAAGCAATTTATTTACTGTGGGAGGCATACTGTTTTTTTCCAATGATGTAACCAGGTTAGCCACTTCTGAACAAATTATTTACAGAGGTGGCCTGGCAAGAGACAAAGGAGAATAATGTAACGAAAGCCAAAAGAGAGAGAGTGGGACAAAAAGTGAAATAAAAACAACTATAAGGCACATCAGTTGGCTCAATTATGGACTAAATATGGTGTAATGTGTGGGAAAATTCGGACCTCACATCTACTCCCAGTATTTAAACATTATTCACAGGTTCCTATCGGTGAGACTGACCTTCTAGTGCATGTAAGGCATAAGAGTCTTGCCTGTTTTTTGCACTGTCCTGGCCTAGATTCAAATAGAATTGGATTAGATGCTCTCCAGGGCTTAATATTTCATTCATATGATCTTATATTAGATATTATAAGCCTGCTCCATGCACCCATCTAGACCTACCACTAAATGATTGAGTAAAGCAGATTTATTTTATTTCTGAACATTCTTATGTGTGCAGAAATGGAGAGTTGCAAGTAATTTGTAGTTGCAAGTAATCCATGTTTCAAATGCTGCTTGTTGGTTGAATAGCATCTAGTAGGCAATAGGAGAAGAAAATAAGAGCTTACCATACTTGAAGATGTTTTCACAATACCCTGTATGTATCATGGTATTTAGTTTTGCTGATTGACAGCAAAACACCAACAAAACACCAGAAAGCCAATGAAAACTATAAGTTCATGAATCGTTTTTGTTAGGAACTACATTCAGAATTAAATCAATTGATTTGATTAAAAAATAGATGTTAACTTCCAATAAGCTAGCAGACTAGTACTGTGAGTAACAATGGAGTTAATCAAGGATGTGGAAATATTAATGATATATGTACATTAATTTATTGATATCTCAATATAGAGATTGTCATCACCCATAGCTACTATGTTGAAGTGAAGTGACTTGTGGCCAAGTATGGTGACCCATACTCAAAATTTGTGCTCTGCATTTAACCCCTCCAAGTGCACACACACACAGTAGTGAACACACACCCGGAGCAGTGGGCAGCCTTTTTTTGCTGCAGCACCCGTGAAGCAGTTGGGGGTTCGGTGCCTTGCTCAAGGGTCTCACCTCAGTTGTGGTACTGAGGGTGGGAGAGAGCGCTGGTCATTCAACTGCCTCCATGTTTGTAAGGAATAAAACACAACAGTGCATGCTGTAGATTATTTTCATATAACAGCATGTCCCGAAGTGTTTTAAGAATGTTAGTTCTTATTATCACTTACTGTATAACAGCTATAAACATCTGTTCCCTTACCAGCCTCTGTGTTTTCTCTCTTCAAGTTAATTAGAAAATAGAGAGTTTCTCATGTTACTGAGAACCCAAAAAGCCAAAGTCCTCTGTCCAGAAGACTCTCCGATGGTGGAAAAATTACGACGTTATGACACTGGAGACTCTTTCCATAATGTTAAATAAATACTTCACCATATTAACCATTATATGTTTTTCTTAGTTAAATATGTTTGAATTACACCCAGAACTACTTTTGGAGCTGTCAGATACCTTCAGATTTGAGAATTCAGCAAAGCTGTGGTATAATTAAACAGAATGTTAAATGGTGTGAACCACATGATAAATGTGTGGATATGACTTGTTTCTCTTTTCTCTTTTGATAGCTGACACAGGAAAAGATCTCCTGTCTCCCTGATCGCATCACTGGAGACTCAGATGAAAGGATGGACTGTAGCTACCTCCAAAAACCCAGAGAGAATGAGAGTCTGTGGGAGCATGCCATCACCAAGAACATCGCCCCAAACATTGTAGAGGTGTTCGGCCGAAAGAACAACCTGGACATTCACCAGTACATCTTCATAAACAGTTTCTGCTACGAAAGGGCAGTGCACTGGTATGGCAAGTACTTCCCCTACCTTGTGGTCATCCACACCATGATCTTTATGGTAGCAAGCAGTTTCTGGTTCAAATTCCCTGGGACATCGTCCAAGATTGAGCTGTTTGTGTCGATCCTGGGGAAGTGCTTTGACTCCCCCTGGACCACTCGAGCAATTAGTGAGGTATCTGAGGAGAGAGAAGACATGGTCACATGGAAGAAAAACAACACAGCAAAAGCATCGGCAGTCGAAAGCCCTGATGAGGAGGACAAATCTGCTGCCTTTATTCGTTCTACGTCCATTGTGTCTGACCAGGAGAAGAATGGGCTGGAGCCTGAGCATGCTACATCTGTCCTGGACAAAAAGGAAGGTGAGCAGGCCAAGGCTCTGTTCGAGAAGGTGAGAAAATTTCAGACTCATGTAGAAGAGGCAGACCTCCTCTACCTCATGTATGTTCTCCAGACCTCAATCAAGGTGCTAAAATTTGCCATCATCACTATTTATAGTGTTTTGCTTGTACCAAATATTGAGATTGTGGTGACCTGCAGAGTCCCGCCTGACCTGACTGGTTTTGGTTTGTTCTGCTGTAATAACAACAAAGCACACCTCTTCTCGAAATTAGCCTACTGTTACATTGGATTTGTTGGTGTGTATGGACTACTATGTATCTATTCTCTCTACTGGCTCTTCCATCGGCCACTGAAAGCATACTCCTTCGAGCATGTACGTCTGGAGACAGGAATCAACGACATCCCTGACGTTAAAAATGACTTTGCATTCCTCTTGCACCTCAGTGATCAGTACGACCCTCTCTACTCTAAACGCTTTGCTGTATTTCTCTCTGAAGTGAGTGAGAGCAGGTTGAGTCAGGTGAACCTCAATCATGAGTGGCCCATCAAGAAACTCCGCACACGTCTCTCAAGGAATGCCAGTGACCGCTTAGAACTGCACTTGTTCATGTTGCCAGGCTTACCCAGCACTGTGTTCGATGTGCCAGAAGTGGAATCTCTGAAGCTGGAACAGATCAATAATGTGATTATTCCTGGTACAGTGACCCAACTTGCAGCTTTACAGGAAATGTCCCTCATTCACTGTCCTGCCAGACTTCAGCTAGAAGCCCTCACCTACCTACGAGAGAACCTGAAAGTCCTCCGCCTCACCTTTGGCAACCTGGAGCAGGTCCCCTTGTGGATGTACACTTTAACAAATTTGGAAGAGCTCCACCTGAGTGGGCCACTCACCAATGAGCTCCATCGTGGCGCCACTTTAGACACCTTGCGGGAGCTCAAGAACCTTCGTGTACTGACCTTGCGTGGTAAACTCGCCAAGATCCCTTCCAGTGTGGCGGATTTAGGTGGCCAGCTGCTAAGATTATGCGTGCACAACGAGGGCAGCAGGCTGCATGCCTTCAGCAGTCTGAAGAAGCTGGCAAACTTGGCCACACTGGTGTTGATTGGCTGCGAACTGGAGCGCCTCCCCAGTGCTATCTTCAGCCTCACTAATCTGCAACAGCTGGATCTGAAAGAGAACAGGCTTACCACTGTGGAGGAGATCCTTAGCCTGCAGCACTGCCGCCGACTGAGCACGCTCAGACTATGGCACAACTCCATCCGCTACATCCCTGAGCACATCAACAAACTGCGCTCACTTGAGACACTCGACCTGAGCTGGAACAAGATTCATAGGCTGTCGCTTCATCTTTGCTACTGCACCAAGCTTCGGCACCTGGATCTTTCCCACAATCAACTCACCTCACTGCCCCCTGAGATTGGTATCCTGCAGAGTCTATGGCACCTTTCTGCAGCTTACAACTCACTGGAAGTGCTCCCAGAGGAGCTGTTCTCCTGTAAGAGGCTGAGGACTCTTGAGCTGGGGAATAACAGAATTGCTTTTTTGTCTCCGAGGGTTGGGAACCTGGCTCACTTGGTGTGTCTGGAACTAAAGTTTAACAGGCTTGAGTCTTTGCCTGTTGAGATAGGTGACTGCAACCTACTGAAGTTGACTGGGCTCATCGTAGAGGAGAGTCTGATTGATATGTTGCCTTCTTACGTAAAAGACAGAATAAAGGAGAGGTGATTTAAAGATAGACTTACCTTTGATGAGTTGAATTGGGAAAAACCAGAGCATATTCAGTACAAAGAAAGATACACCACTGGTTCTAGAATACTTTGTAGGCTGAGTAAGTTGAAACATGTCATATAACTTGGGCCTGACTAATTTATTTTTATTTATTTACATCTTTGTGTAGGAAAACAAACAGTACATGTCAAATAAATCTTAGTCACCCCTGACACGGACACATACTTTATACTGCATTTCAGATGAGTAGATAGAATTAGTGAATATTATTTATTTTAATTGCTCCACTGAAGTGCCTTTGAAAAAGTTTGTACCTTTCTTGAAATAAAATGTTTTTATACACTTTATATTCTACCTATTATTATTATGTATTCTATTACATTCTATCAAAAAGTTTATATTACATCATTATTTCAAGAAATCTTTTGACCATTTTAAAACACACTTTAAAACCTAGTGAATGGTATAATTTTGTCTCCATCTGGTGGAAATGGACTGCTGCAAATATAATACACGGACTCTGGTTGTATTAATTTGCCATCCCCAAAGGAATTTTCAGCCTTAATAAATAACATTGCATGTGCTAAATGAATCTACACTACCAGGCCAAAAGTATGTGGACACCTCTCCATTATACCAATATGTGCCCATTGCAAACCCACTAGATTTTCAAATGTAACTGTGGGGAGTTGTGCTCCTTCAGCCAAAACAGCTTTAGTGAGATCGAGCACTGATGTCAAGTGAAAAGGTCTGGCTTGCAGTGACGTTCCAGTTCATCCCAAATGTGTTCAGTGATCAGGGATTGGGCCACTCGAGTTCTTCCACATAAAACTTGGCAAACCATGTCTTTATGGATGTTGCTTTGTGTACAGGGGAACTGTTATGATAAAACAGGTTTGGGCCTTTTAGATTCAATGAAGGGAATTCATAATGCTACAGCATATACAACTATATACGCTATATAACCGTATGCTTACAACTTTGGGGCAACGGTTTGGGGGAAAAATCATATATGGATGTGAAGGTCAGGTGTCCACATACTTTTGGCCATAAAGTGGTATATTTACATTTATCCTCCCCTGTATTTTTGCACCTTTTAGGTAGAAATATCCTAAATTGTATATTCATCAAGACAAACATGCAAAACTGGACAGCATGTACTATTTTGCACAATCTGCCCTAGACCATTAAGTTGCCTGAGTTTTTACAAACCTTAAAGTCAGGGCCTCGGTGTCACAGGTGACATCAGAAATAAAATATCACTTTGAGAGATGTCTCTTCCAGATGTTTTAATACAGCAAAAGTGAGTTTCTAGGTTTCTTTACCTGTACACATTTTTATTGCTCTTCTTTTCTTGCCCATTGTTTTGCACATTTCACCACAATGTTACACTCATGAGTAACATCAGTGAATTACTCCAACAGGACATACTGGTGTAAAATTTGAACTCTGTAGAATCTGACTCACAGCCCAATACTGGAATGCAGTTCAGCCAGCCAACAACCTGCAGCACGTAGTACCTGCACCACAACTAAGCAGTATGTGCCTACGCAGAAATATTTGTTTGGCATGTAGTGTACAATTCATTACAACATTCATTTCAAAATAATAGTGAAAGTAACTAGTGAAAGCATTTAGATCAACATCTCAGGCATATTGACATAAATGACTCACTAGAGGAGATTCAACTATATGAAAGGACTTTGGATCACACACCAGTAGTAGACAGTTGTGAATGTCTGGATCCATGCTGAAACTTAAAAGCTAACTCATCCAAGTACAATGTCAAAAGCAAAAGATGCCACTTGCTAAGGTTCAGGGTTTCCCTGATTCTACCCAATTCTAGCCAATCAGGTTAGGTTTCTGCCCATGTCCTGTGGATATCTTGATCTAAAGTCAGGTAGTGAAGATCAACTTTTCTTGATGATTAGTGTTAGTCATAAATGGGTGTAACAATGTGGCAGAAACTGGTCATGAATAGGAGATGCTCTTGACTAAAACCGTACAAGCCAATCATGGTTTGTACACAGTCAGAAATACTGACAAGGCCATTATTTAAAGTATAACTCATGAGTAGAGTGCTAATTATGTGTTCAGAAATTCCCCTTGAATGCATTCAGTGACATAAGCCTCTGTCTTCTCACTTTATTTTTGTCATCCCTGAAAAAGACTCACCTACTTTCTTTCTCCATCACTTTTTCCATCTTATTTGCACTTTAAATTGAAGCACATGCTGACACAAGTTTCTATGATGCAACTAAAATAAATAATGGCACAATGTTCTGAATGGTGCCCTCTAGTGTTGTGCCACAATGGTCTCCCCTAATTATGACTGCTTTTTGTTTCTGCTGCCAAAAACAGGTGGGTGTCACATTAGCCATTGAAAATCTGCAGGCTGTCCTGACACTCTTGTTTAGCAGGTTAAATAGCTTAAGCATTGATTGATTATAAAACCTCGGAATGCTAAACATTTAGAAAAAGGGTTCTTTAAGTGTTCCTTGAATTATTAAGAGTTCTTAGCTTCCAAAAAACTTTCTGATTGGGAACCACTGTGTTGTAGGGTTATACACAGAACCTTTAAAGGTTCTCCAGAGGGACAACTGGAGAACCCTTAAAGGAAATCTCCACCCATCCTATGTATATGTATAGATATATAAGTTAGCAAATGTTCAGCAATTCTGGTGCTAATCTGCTAGTGTTGTATTTTTATTATCTGTGAGAAGTTAGTCGTCTGATGATCTGATGTCACAGGGGGACATAGTTATTGTCTTAAGGGATAACTGTCAGGTTTCGCTGTTAGCTCCTAAAATACAAAAAAGCAAGAGCTGTTCTTCTCTCTCACCATTTTCCATCATATTAATGAGAAATCCAGCATAAGAAGTAGTGCAGACAACAAACGTTGGACTCAGAGTTCCCGAATGCAATGCAGCTATATGACGCAATTGAGTTAAGCTACAATTGAGTAGCCTCAGCTAGTTCGTGATCTAAGAGATGATGAAAGCGATGGTATTGATGGTGGTATTAGCGTGAAAGTTGAAGCTTTGGAAGCTGATCTGTTTGAGCAGAGTATTCAGATGAGAGAATTGGACAGAATAAATGACTAAAGTGCTGCTGCATCAGTTTCTTTAGGTACAGACAAATTCCCATTGGTGCCACTCAGCAGAAAGTCAAAAAGGCATTGTGGATAAACCGTTAACCAAAGTGTAGATAGACCATGTGGATGAAAGAAGTTTAGCCCCAAAAAAAGTCAGCTGAGAATTTTATTCTTAATTGAAAATCATATACTGATACTAAATACTGATAAGTTGTTCAAGGTGGATTTTTCCTTTAAGTGTGTAACAAAGTGGATACATTATATTTGTCCAGTTAAGGCAAAAGGAACTCCAACCAGAAAGAGATCTGAATGAATGCCACTGGAGATTTTGTTACAAAATGCAACAGGCAGCCAGTCTAGTCTTTTGGCTTTAAAGCAGAAGAGCCAACAATAACATCCATTGTGCTGGTGTCCTTTAAACAGCAATGCTGCGGACAAATAAGATTCCTGTTCTTTATTCTGTGGTCTACCTGAGCGATGGCACGCTGTCAGGCCTGTACAGTAAAGCACATTCCTCTGTGGAGTAATTATAAACGTCCTTGCTGACTCACCTTGGTCTCAAACGTACACAAGGTGAGAGCACATGTAGACCACCCTGTTAAGCTACAAAAGTGGGAAAGTGTACTTATTCAGTTTATCCAATGTTATCCATCATGCATCATTCTGCAGACATTCATCAACAGTGTGTAGTTTTGGTCAACTTCCTGGAAATTTCTAGAATTCCTGCTGCAGTGTTATGTAGATAACCATTTTGGTGTTAGGAGGATATTTTTGGCCTGATCATTCCTTAAAAGTCATAAAAACTCTAAATCTAACTCTAAATCAGCTCTATAGTCTCATGTCTTGATTTTAATTGCAAAAAATATTCAGCTTTTCAGCACAAAAGTTTGAAATTATTTAAGTCAAAGTTACGTCGAAGTTGTGAATAGAGCCCTCTTGTGGTAAAAGGAATTTCCAGTTTCATACACACCACACAACACACATACAATCCTTTTAGGTTTAAGAATTTAACTGTGTTTCAAAGAATTCATGTAATAACAATACATGAGGGGGCAGAGGGATATGGATAAGTACCTTTATAAATAACATCAGAAATCCCACATTAAACATAAATCTATTTACAATCTGTCAATAAATAAGTTGATATTTTCATAAAATGCTATGTACACATCAAAAAACGCTAAATTGTAATACACACACAAACAAATACAAACTAAGCAAATGATCATGCAAGTTCATCAGTGCATGCTGCACAGTCTCACTAAGTGAGAAAAGGCAACAATAATTTCATGAGATTTCTTTTTTTAAAAAAAATGGTTAACAGTTCAAGTTTTCTACACAGACCCGTGCAGTAAATGTAACTTCGGTTATAAAAGGATGAAAAAAGAGCTGTTCTACAATTGTGCATGGCAAACTCCCGAATTGACGGTAAACGAAACGCAATCCTCGTTTCCGACTGCAGATCTTTGCTCTGTGCAAAACTGCTGCTACATTCTTCATCTAGTATTAACTGTCTAACTGAACAACGAAATAAACTAAAATAAACATAGTACTGTAGTAATGTAACCTAGTCCTGTACATGAGAAAAAGTTCTTTGTGGACTCCTAGCACTTTAGAGTGGCTTAGAATTCACAACTAAATCCAGAATTTCTAAGATTGGAAAGCCAGGGAGGATTCCAGCTGCCGTTTCAGCAGCTCCACCATGCCCGGCGTGCACGAGGCCTTTGCGATGTCCAGCGCCGTGTCTCCCCGCGTGTCCTGGTGGCCGAGGTTCGAACGCGGTGCCAGGAACTCCACCACGTCTCTGTAGCCCTCTCGGATGGCAATGTGGATGGGCAGAGCCCCGGACTGATCGGGAATGTTGACTGATGCGCCATAATCAACCAGGACACACAAAGTGTCCAAAAAACCTGTCCGGGCAGCGTCATGGGCCGGTGTGATCCCGAAGCGGTCCTGGATGTTCGGGTCGGCACCATTCTCCAGCAGCAGGCAAGCAACATTGGTGTTACCCATCATCATGACCTGCAGAGAACACAGTACAGTGTCTTTAAATACCTCTGAACTTAAAAATATCATTTTAAACACTTAATTCCTCTTGAATAGTTGACTGTATAGATTTTATACCACAGCACCGTTGAATTCTGAACTCTTACCAACTTCATAGTGGTAACTGCCCACACCAGCCCACCACACCATTATTTTCCTATGACAGCATGCCCCATCATGTTTTATTCCATTTTATTCCATACATATAAATCAGTATTTGGGACAGATTTATATGATATGGTATATTTTGACAAATTTGCCAAGTGTTAAATAAGTTGCTAATAATATGACAACGCAAATCAAGACTTAGACTTATATTGGGACTCAGGTTGATGTCGACCCATGACAAGTGCTATTAGCAAATAACTAGCCGGCTAGCTGGCATTTGGGATGGTGAGTGGACATTCCCAGTTTGGATATTTACTGAGATCCTCTTGTTCTTTTTGAGAATTAAAGGAATGCTTCCTGGCCATTTTAGTACTATCTTGGGTCCATTGAACAATTTATATAGATATATAGATTGCTCAATTCAGTAGAAACAAACATACAATTTAACATATTTTAGTTACTTACAAGCTAATTACTACTTAGTAAGCCCCTAGAGTCAATTACAACTTCAAATTAAGTAACAGCAGCTGATGCAACCCTGCCATGATTCACGATAAGGCAGTGTTTGTGGTAAATATAATAAATACTGTCAGGACCAAAAATAATTTTGGGACAATTGTACATATAAAGATCAAATGTATGTCCTTACATGTGAATGTATCCTGTTGATATGTAAAGGAACTAATAATAAAGGCGAAAAAAATCACCATCACGCCAGGGAGGACTGTTGTGTGGTAAATGTTTATAGTAAACTAATAAGTCATATTTACCTTGAGGGTTTGTTCTCATTCCTGATGTTCTACCAGCCTACATAGTAAAATACCAACACAACTGACTCTTCAAACTCAGATGCCACTTGAAGGCCCTGACAAACTGGATCAGGTGTGTTCGATCAAAGCTAGATCTACACAGCTAGGGTGGGGCAGCTGTGCTCCTTTACAGCCATTTTACATAATGCCATCACAATAAATATTTACAGGCTGATCATTTATACATTCAGGCAGGACTAGGAAGTCTTGTTTTAGGAAAATTCAACAGACAAATATTCATTTTGTATATTGACATTTGGAATTATATGTAATGGTATACTATATAATATACATATTGGATCATTACATTTTATAATAAGTAGCTAAAGTATTTAATGGATTAAGAGATGTTTTTTTCTGGAAAATTCAACATATAACAACACATAGGAACACATTTGTTGGCTATAAATTGGCATACTGTACATATTGCACTGTGCCTCATTAATTGTCAAAATAAACAGCTGTAGTATTAACATATTAACACACACACACACATGTATATATATATATATATATATATATATATATATATATATATATATATAGTAAATATTGCACTGCTCCTTGAACAGAATAAATAGCAATATTTCTAGATTATATATATATATATATATATATATATATATCTTATGGACTATGAAGAGGTGTTTTTTTCCCCAGATATTTCAACATATACAATATGAACATTAATTCTGTAGGCTACATATTGACAGATGACATCATATATAATGGTATAGTATATATATAGTAAGTATATGTGTGTGTGTGTGTGTGTGTGTGTGTTGTGTACTGCACTGAGTGGTCTCACTCATCAGAATAAATAGCTATAGTGATCTACAGACTGTGATGCCATCGTTTAGAGCCAGAGTTATAAAGATTATATTAATATATTAATATTGTAACATGTCTCTGTAAGATTACGTCATCATTACTTAATACCGCACACAGCGTAAACACGACTCGACTCACGACTCGACTCATAATACTCACATATTTATATATTTATATATATTTATATATATACATGTGTGTGTGTGTGTGTGTGGTACCTGTAAGGCTGTCTTGTTGAACTCATTCCTGGTGTCAGGGTGAACGCGGCTCTCCTCCAGCAGCCTGCGCACCTCCGCCGTGTCTCCCCTCGCCGCCGCCGCAGTCAGACTCTTCCCCGCGTCGCTCTCACTCAGCACCATGATCACTCTTATTATAGCGATGGTGGGTTTTACCAGCCCTGCAAATAAACGCCACAAAATAAATACACCTTGTTCATGTGTTTTATAGAAACATGACAGAGACAACAACAACAACAACAATAAGAAGAAGAATAATAAGAATAACGCTGCTTTTGTGTTGTAGTGGTGCGCTTTGTTAGGTCTCGAGCGCCTTTAATTAAATGCCGGCGGAGAGCTCGTGCTAAGCTAACAGGCTAACTTGTTTACCAGTGTAAACTAGGTTATTACTCGATTAGCTGTCAACAAGCAGGGACAGAGGACATAAGGAAGAAGGTAAAAACGGAATATTACAGACATGAAACACGTAAAATACACCTGAATGTGCGTGAATAATCCCGAGCGGTGCGCGAGCGCTTTTGAATTTTTTAAGAATAGGGAAATGAAAGTAGTTTAACGCAGCGAGCTCCGTCGCCTTACCTTATCTGCGTCCTTAATCTGTCGTTTCTCGAGGTGTCGACCGTTAGCCGCGGCTCCTTCTCGTCTCGTTTTATAATGTTTATGAATATTTCAAATAAATCAAAACAAACAAGCTTCTTGGGCGCCAGTACCTTTAATTTGCGCGCTTGGAAAACAGTGACAAATTTCTATCAGGACTTCTCAAACGGTGACGGAAAAAAAGCGTCCACCAATCAGAAGCTACAAACGGGGCCAAAACTGACCATATATGGTAAAAAGGGCGGAGTGCACGTGCGGTTGCTACAGTATCCCCATGGTAACTGCGCCTCTGGCCAATCAGAATGAAGGGCGCAGACGGCGGGCGATTTGAGAAGGTTACTTCTGCACCCCGGGACGTTCATTCATGTTTCTCCTTCAGCAGTGCGATAATCGGTGAAAAAGGCGGGTTTATGGGTATATATATATTTTCTGTAATGTCATTGTATCTGTAAAAGATATAGTCAATACATGAACTCCAGTGTAATAATTTAATTCATGAAATAACACGTGACCTTCTGCAGTCTGAACCAAAACAGAAATTCATCACTTTTTTTAATCATTATTATAAGAAAACAATGGTTGATTTAACAGTTTATACCATGATTTAGTGCAACAACAATGAAATCTTTAAAAAGAAGCATTTCAGCCTCAACAAAATCTTAAGATTTATAACATTATTTTCCTTCTGTTTCCAAAAAAATAAAAGAAAAAAAAAAAGAACTGAAATATCAAGACAGTTTTTGATGCAAATTATGACTTCATCAGATTATCATTTGCCTGGGAGCTTGAACAGGATCAGGAAATGCAAAGTGCTTCTCTAGTTCGTCCTGAGCTGGTAATCTGCAAGGTAAAGCGGAAAAATGCATATTGAATTCTCATTCATTAGTTTTTAAGGTTTTTAAATAATAATTCCAGTGACCTATAGTGGTTTTGTCACATCCTCTTTGGACAGAGACTCTGTTTGCGTAAACTCTGAGTCTACAGGAAAAAGTATGAGTCACTCAATACTCTGTAGTGAAGCTATAGTTTAATTAAACTCTTCAGTTGTAAGTTTTTTTTTTAAATACACCAAATAGTGCTGATAATTCCTACATTTTCCTAATGTACAAAAAAAAAAAAAAAAAAAAAAAAAAAAAAAAAAAAAGTTTTTTTTTAATCCATCATGTTACATATCTCCTGTCAGTTGGCTGGAAGACTACTAGCAGCTAAAATGACATGACTACTCCTGAATACACTATATAGCCAAATGTTTGTGGACACCTGACCATCACACCCATATGCGGTTCTTCCCAAACTGCTGCCATAACATTGGAAGCACACACTTGTACAGGATGTCTTTGTATGCTGTAGCATAAACAATTTCCCTTCACTGGAACTAAGACGCCCAAACCTGTTCCAGCATGACAATTCCCCTGTGGACAGCATGAGCTCCATGAAGACATGGTGTGTTAAGGAGTAGAAGAAGTGGAAGAAGAGTGTCCTGTGCAGAGCCCTGACCTCAACCCCACTGAACCCTTGGAATGAACTGGAACACTGACTGCACCCCAGGCCTCCTCACCCAACATCAGAGCCTGATCTCACTAATGCTCTTGTGCCTGAACGGGCAAATCACCATAGTCACGCTCCAAAATCTAGTGAAAAGCCTTCCCAGAAGAGTGGAGGTTATTATAACAACAAAGGGGGACTAAATCTGGAATGGGATGTTCAAAAAGCACATATGGGTGTGAAGGTCAGGAGTCCACATACTATTGGCCATATAGTTTACTTATTTAGGCATACTGCCCATAATGAACCTAAAGACATGCTGCTAATACTCTCCCCCCCCCGCTCCCCCCCAATGTTTGCACATATGTGGGCCTGTTTACAAGGACGAGAACAATGATGTGTTTTGACAGCTTGCCAGGAAAATAAGCCGTGCCCCTAGTTTATGGTGACATCACAGCAAGTGGCTTAACTCTAACATCAACCCACCACTTGTTTTGGGGGAGATACACTGGTGAAAGCACATTACTTTTGTGTAGATGCACAATGATCAAAATAACAGTAAATTAAATTTCAGATCTTGTTTTCGCTACATTTTCCAATCACTTCATTGGTGTGGCTCTTTAATACAGTAATGCTCTCTCTAACCATGTATTGTGATTCCATGCAAATCACCCACCTAGGTACAGGCTTGCTACGTGCAAACATGCAAATATTCCAGCTTACCTCCACTCTGTGTGATGTACCTAACCCAAGGTAATGCCTGGTAGCCACTCTTCTCGATGATCTTCATATATCGCACCTTATGAAATGAAACACAGCCAGACAGAATTATGTTACTTATAATACAATTCGTAATAATTACACATAAAGAGGATTATTAGAATTATTAATAAGAATTATTGTATTAGATGAATGAAACATGAT
This sequence comes from Pangasianodon hypophthalmus, assembly GCF_027358585.1. NCBI lineage: Eukaryota > Metazoa > Chordata > Actinopteri > Siluriformes > Pangasiidae > Pangasianodon > Pangasianodon hypophthalmus. The sequence continues at coordinate 29,295,646 of NC_069711.1, read as the reverse complement.
GTTGTAAATGTGATACAAATATACCTATACGAACACACACACACACACACACACACACACACACACACACACACACACACCTGTATTCCTGACACAGTGAAGTATGGGATCTCAAATTTGACTGTAATGGGTGGTTTTCCCTCCAGCTCATCGTTCTCCACACTGGGGAGGCCAAAGTGGGCTCGCATCAGGAACTCTTTCCCTCCCTACACACCCACACAATATTCAGACACAAAGTAAATAACCAAATTCACTGTCAGACAGTTAATAGGGTTAACATACAGCAAAATGTTCTGTTACTATACTACCCGCATGTTATAATGCTATAAAATCCATTTAGCATAAAAATGAATTAGCAGAAAAAACAAATTCTTACAAAATAATTATTTGGGTATAAAACACAAAAATGACATACAAGAAGGCGATACTGTTAGAGATATTACTCACCGGGAAGGATTTAATGGTCCACACCACCAGGTTCTTCTCAGGAACATACTTTGCATGGCCAGTACTAGTTTTAAACTTTGGGGAGTCTGCATCACTCGGGACAGGAACACGAACCTCCACATTATTAGCCACGGACTGCTTTTTAAACTGTCCTTTAGCCTGAGGGAGAATAAATTAGACTTGAAAGAACATGCATTAATGCTGATACTCAATTTTTACATTGCTAATAATTGGCTAAGAATTTTCATCACTTATATTATCATTACAAAATTGTATTAAAGGGTTACTCCAGCATTTTTTAGCTCAAATTCTATCTTCCGCATCTGCAGAATATGTGTGATTACCATAGACAAGAACATGTTTCCCTTAGAGAGTAAAGACCAGAAACTAGTTAGATTAAAATTCACTTATAATTGTAGTATAATTAAAGGCCAGTTGTTGGAATAGCCAGTAAATATATATGTGAAACACTTTCATGAATGCTTCAGTCAAAGGTATTTATAAATTAAGCTCCAAATCTATAATTCATTCTTTCAGAGATAAGATTAACTGTACAGAAGGAAGAATTTGTCATCATGCGTTACCAATACAGTCAGAATAGCTTAAAATTAACACAAACGTGCATCAGTTTCGACCTGACTGCACATGGAATTACTTGATCACGGTACTGTTCCCGTGCTGGAAAGTTGGATAAAGCTTGACGAAAACAGTGGTGGAAAAACTTTCTCTCATTATTGTTAGAATGTAATGGTTTTGCCATGGCAATTCAACATCTGCCCCCAGAATTTTATTAGAAGTAAACAGTTTTTACTTCTTTTATCAGTGCTGAAATTCATAACTGTGGTAATCACACATACTGAGAAAATCCAGTGGAAAGAGTTTATATTGAAATGTGCTAGAGTATTCCTTTAATACATTTACTACAAGTTAACTGTTCTCACTGGAGAGCACTCTAAAAAAAAAATCTGCACATTTCTTGTTCACCATTTGGTCATCCTGGACTCTCACATAGTGTACTAGGATAGCTGATCCTTACTTCAAATTTGTCCAAAACTATTATGGGCACTTATGGGCAATTATGGTCACTGGCCTAGTCATTAAAACTGGAAATACATATTTAGAAATAATTGTTCAACCTGAACTAGAATTTTCATGCTAGCGTGGTTATTAACGCATCGTAGTTGTGGTACTAGGAGGCCACACTGGGAATTATGCACCATTCCTTTAATAAATCCTCTATAAATAAAAGACCATAGATGATATTACTTTTGTTTGGGAGATGATGAGAAAGAAAACCCTGCAAACGCTTGCGTTTAACCCACCTTTACCATGATTTCCACTCGACTGTGAGAGAACTTTTCAATAACAGACTCGATCCAGATCAGAGGTTTGACCTGCATGATAAATTTAGGCAAGTTTTTTGGTGGGTCTGTTCTTATTAACATTACCATTAGCTCAATAACAATATATTCTTAATGTGGTAGGTAAAATACAATGATTGGAGTCTCACATGAGTGTTGATGCGGTAAGACATCAGCTCTGACTCTCCATCTGGAGGGATGAATGAGATGGTTCGGTCGCTTTCAAAGCGTGAGAGTCGTACACACTGGTGAAATTTCACATCTTCCATTGCTACAGTCTTCCCCTTGTCTCCTGCACAAAAAAACAGACAGATAGTACAAGGTGGTCATGTATGCTCTATCTTTCTTTATGATGAATAAAACAGTGCTTTGGAAATAATAGTTTGTTCACCCTATGTCTAAAGTTAGTTTAGCCATTTCTGATGCAACTTTATGAGATGATATAAAACAGAGAATGCATGCAGTGAAGTTGTTACTTACGGCCGGTAAGGGCGAAGAGCACACGGTCGTTGAGGCCCAGTCTGAGTTCAGGCATTCCCGAGAGCATGGTCTTCAGTTTAATACTGCCCACAATATCACTGCTCATTACGCTCCCATTGGCATTCACCTGTGAGCCACATACCAACCAATTAAGCTATTTACATAGCAAAACATCAAGCATTAACAAAGTATTAAAGAAATGGTTCTGTAAAAAATTAATTGCACATAATTTTCCACTTATCCCAAATGTAGTTGATCAGCTAAGACATATTCAATGTCTAATATTTGTTTGTTTGTTTTGCACTGGACATACACAAACCCTTATTTACCTGCTTCAAGGAATATCCCAGTATCTTTTTGTCTTGTGCACAATGACACCAAGGGGAAAATAAAAGTAATTTCGGTTTGTCCAAGTTGGTTGCACAAATTCTGTAATGTGTACTATAAAATCCAACAAAACTTCATTACACTCTGATGTTTTGTGTATTTATTTAGATTTTTATAGTTTACAGAAAGTGTGTGCTAAACTCGAAAAGCAAGTCTGCTTGGCATTACCTACGAGCAAGATGTGGTTTGAGGCAGATCTTTATGAAAAAGAGATTGCGTGACATTGGCATCATTACTTGCTGGAGCTACAAATTAGCTGTAAATTAGGTAAGGAAGCCAACATCTTGGCAAACTGGACTACATTTGGATTAGGGGGAAAATTGTTTAAATTTAAATTTTCATTGCATAATTCATATGACACTGCATAAATCCAATAAATCTGAAAGTTATATACTGTAGCAATAAACCATTAGAAAATCACACTAACAGTATACTGCATATGTGTAATCACAAGCTATGCCACTCCCATGGCAGAAAAAGGAACCAGGCATGTGGCATATCTGTAGTTATGAAATATCAGTAATTATTTACAAATGTATTATAAAGATCAATTGCATAAGTTCCTAATCTTCACAATTTTAATGCAAATTAATTTGCAGCATTTACTAGCATTCTGATGAGGGACCCCAGCACTCACCAGGACATTTATGGACTCGATGACATCTATGAAAACCTCATTCTTCTTATACTTAATGCCTTCAGACCTCCAGGACACGGCGTTGGTGACTGTCGTGGGCACTTTGGCCTTAGTGACTTCCAGTTTGTTACCTTCTTGTGTGATGTATCTAAATATAATTGAGGTATTCAAAGTAGTTAAAAGACAGCTATCATTCATCACACCCAGCTCACTGACAAATTATCTGTTGCAATCTCCTGTAAACCCACAGCTATGCTAAGCCATCACACTCAGCAAATATTGAAAAGGAGTACTTTCCCACCCAACAACACTGAAATAGCTAAGGAGCAGCTTAGCGGCTAATATGCTGACATAATGTCTAGCCTATGTTTCTCAGAAACACTGAAAACTAATCCATATAACACTGATGCAAGGCCTTTAAGAAGCACTGACTGTAACAATTTCGTTTAATTTAAATCCTAGTTTGGGGTGTTGGTGGAAACAGACGGTGTTATGAGCACATACTCCTGCAGGATCTTGCTATCTGTGGTCTGAGGGAAGCCGAAATCCATGAGCTCATCCAGCAGCTCGTACACCACAACAAAGTTATCCTGAATGCTCTCTTCTTCCAGCTCTTTAAAGTACTCAGAGAACACCTGGACAGAGAACACACATACACAAGCAAAGAACAAACATGTGGTGTCTGGTTTGGCTTGGTTCTTTAGTTTGGCACGGGAGAGCTGCATATGGTGGCTTGTACAAAGTACAAAACACACCAAGAAACCAAAACGCAACAGCATTAACTCAAAAAGTTAGGTCTTTATTGAACATCACAGGCTTGTTGCTACCTCAAGATTTAACATGTTGTGCATTCTGAGATGCTTTTCTGCTCACCACAGTGGTAAAGAGTGGCTATTTGAGATACCGTAGCCTTCCTGTCAGCTCAAACCAGTGTGGGCATATGACCTATAACCTCTCGCATCAACACACTCATATTAATGCTGTGTGACATTCACAGAATATCTAAAATAACATCATATGAATGCCCTTGATCAGAATGATAAAATAAACACAAATAAAAGCATCAGCAGATTCATTTAGGCTCATATTTCCTCTTACTGTAAACATCCTCCAGCTCTTTGTTCTCCATCGACTCTCACACTGATGCATGCTGTAGCCAATCAGCAACAAGCGATGTGATGTTCAATGAGGACCTCCCCTTTTTCTATTTTGAGTATATTACTGCTGATGCATTTTCGTATTTGTTATTTGCTGTTGTGCTTTCTGATTAGCTGTTGCTTTTTGGATTTGGATTGATGTCTTTTGCACTTACGTTCCACCATATCTATGTCTAATGTACGTACCAAGTATTAATATCAAGTCCATCAAGTCTATGATGAATCATCATATAACTACTTCAAATAATATTGTTCAGATGTGTAATCACATTTTTAAATAGACAGAGATAGAGAGATATAACCACATTATGAGTTATCATGTTTGGTTGTTATGACAATGTTATCATTTCCAGCTTTCTGATACAATTCTGCCTTCAAATCAAATACCAACAATCAACTCTAGTTGTCTTGCACATAACGATACCAAACTGCGCTAATGACGACAGTGATTCTGATAGTCAAAGATGGCTGCCTCTATAAAATTACAGTGTTCGGTTACAGAGTAAAGTTTTGTTTAATTTTTATTCATTACAGTAAGTCCTGTGTCTGAAACCCCTTCAGAAAGTCTGTGTAGATTTATTAGCGTAGAGTTTTATTTTAGTTGATAGGCAACTCTGTTGATTAGACATAAGAATCATCTTGATTAGACATAAGAATCATCTCAAAGATATTCAAAGAGCATGAGTAAAGTCCATCCCTGGCTTGAGTATCAACTCTTCTATCAAGCAGAGCTTAATTCCAACAATAACATCTTGTTCAAATGTGCACATGCCCCTAAACGAAAATGGAAATAAACTGGATATAACATGCTTTCCTCCTGCAGTACAGTGAATGAGGTGTGCAGTGTCTTACCTCCACCAGCTTGTACAGAAAAGAATACACCAGAGATGCATTGGAGTTCTTGTTGGTAGTAGCCACCACTGTACGGTGATCATGTTAAGTCTCATAGACACAATATTTGTTGGTGTTATTTCTCCAAAGTTCACTATACTTACAATTAATCTCAGTGCAGGAACCTATTTAGGAATGGCTATACTGAACTCAGCCACAAAAAGAAAAAAAGAAGAAAAAAAAAAGCAGATATTGGTTTTGTATTGGAGCTATGTTTAACTGGAGACTACACTCTCAAAAATAAAATGTACCCAACTGTGGTTTTCCTTTTCACTGAGGTGGTACCATAAAGGGTACATCTTTTGTATCTGTGGTATGTAACTTTCACTTGGGAAGGTGCAACTTTCATTAGCTTTTAGAGTAAAATGTTAAGAGGTATAATAGTGGTCCTTCAGGTCTAATTCTTTACCTTAAATTATTTTTAATGGTACAACAGATGTACCACCCCAGTGACAAGGGCAACTGGGCATTTTGCAATTCTTTACACATAAGACAGATGTGCTATTTTATGATGACGATTCTTACATCAGTACTTCTCCATGCTGAAACACTACCAAACCTGCCCTGGCATGAATTTTTAACACCATTATTAACAACTCCTGCACTCTAAATTACGCTAAGATAGACCAGGCAATTACAACAGAAATTTCTGTTTCACAGACAACTTCAAGCTATTAAACCTGTTTGTGTGCGAGTGCCATCCACTCAAAAGCACTGATGAAAGGATACAATAAAGATTGCTGTGTTTGATCCACATGAAGTGGACATTGCCATGTGAAATAACAGGGCACAGTAGCCCTTCCTCTTCCTGTTGCAACAGCAGCGGCAGGAAGTGGTCTATCTCCATCATGTCCACATCGCCTTTGTAGTTGCGACATATCAGCACCTGAAGAGAGTAAAATTCAAAAGATTTTAATAAATATTTGTACACATGTCTATTATGAGTTGTCCCCCAAAAGCAGCTTCACATACAAATCATCCTAAGATTGCTTAATGCAATTGTTAGGTCAACCCTAACACATTCAGGAAATTAGCAGTCCATTACTGGTGAGTTCCTGCTTGTCAGTAATGAATGTTCTTGATGCTTTTATTTTCGGAAGTTTCTCATCATAGCAGTAAATTTCCGTAAATTTCAAATGTCTGAGAACGAAGCAGATACTGCAGGTGTGCAACAGGTTAAGATAAGTGATAAGGGTTTCTAAGTTAATGCTATCTTAAACAAAAGAGTTTTCTCTATACATTGCTGCATTACTGGGTTATGTGCAATTGAGCTTACTGTAAAGAGCACTCCTCCCTTCCTCGTCTGCCCTCCTTAGCCCATTGTGAAAGAAACAGAGCCGGCTCATCTCAAGTTACAAATCCAGCGGACATCTTCCAAATAGTGCTTGAAATGAAAGCGTTTCTATCTTACACAACAAATTTTAAAAAATAAAAATAAAAACTAATTAAAAATCTTAAGGTTTCACATAGCCTGTTCTTCCCTGGGAAGAGCACGTGCTCAAGAGCATGTGAAACAAGGCCAGCATGTCTGTGATTTTTTTTTCTTTTTTACAGCAGTAGAAATCACAATCCACCATTTGTATTTAATATTGAGCTCTTATATTTATCCGCCTGTTTGACTGATAAGGTGAATAAAATGTATTTAATCCAAACCCCAATAACTGAAAAAATTAAGTAGGGCTATAAATAATGTCATCTTGGCCCTTCCATTTCAGTAAGAAAAAAGCTTCAATAAATAGCCAGATTATTATTAGTAATATACACATTTGAATAAATGGCTTAATAGTTGACTAAATCACAAAAATAAATCTGGGCTGAGGGTCCTGTGTGTGTGTGTTTTTTTTAAACAGACAGCAAAAAGTTTGAGAACCCCTGGATTAAGCGCTAAATTAGGAGGCAGTGAGGGGAAATTTAGGTGGATATATGCAGACATGTCCAATGTTTTAGTGGCTATATCTGAAACACATACTAAGACACTATAAAATAGTAGCTATATCAACATAATATTCCACCTGGTTGCTATGCAAATGGAAGAGGTGTCCTATTTAGTGTGGAAGTTAGTGTGGAAGTTGGTGGAGAAGTCGGTGTGGTAGTTAGTGTGGAAGTTGGTACGTAAGTTGGTACGGAAGATGGTGCGGTAGTTACTGTGGATGTTAGTGTGCAGGTCGGTGTGCAGGTCGGTGTGGAAGTCAGTGTGGAAGTCAGTGTGCAGGTCGGTGTGGAAGTCAGTGTGGAAGTCAGTGTGGACGTCGGTGTAGAAGTCAGTGAGGAAGTCAGTATAAACGTCGGTGTAGAAGTCAGTGAGGAAGTCAGTATAAACGTCGGTGTAGAAGTCAGTGTAGAAGTCAGTGAGGAAGTCAGTGTGGACGTCGGTGTAGAAGTCAGTGAGGAAGTCAGTGTGGACGTCAGTGTAGAAGTCAGTGAGGAAGTCAGTGTGGACATTGGTGTAGAAGTCAGTGAGGAAGTCAGTGTGGACGTCAGTGTAGAAGTCAGTGAGGAAGTCAGTGTGGACGTCAGTGAGGAAGTCAGTGTGGACGTCAGTGAGGAAGTCAGTGTGGACGTCAGTGAGGAAGTCAGTGTGGACGTCAGTGAGGAAGTCAGTGAGGAAGTCAGTGCGGACGTCAGTGAGGAAGTCAGTGTGGATGTCGGTGTAGAAGTCAGTGAGGAAGTCAGTGTGGACGTCAGTGTAGAAGTCAGTGAGGAAGTCAGTGTGGACGTCGGTGAAGAAGTCAGTGAGGAAGTCAATGTGAAAGTCAATGTGGAAGTCAGTGAGGTAGTTAGTGTGGAAGTCAGTGAGGTAGCTATTGTGGTAGTTAGTGTGGAAGTCAGTGAGGTAGCTATTGTGGTAGTTAGTGTGGAAGTCAGTGAGGTAGCTATTGTGGTAGTTAGTGTGGAAGTCAGTGAGGTAGTTAGTGTGGAAGTCAGTGAGGTAGCTATTGTGGTAGTTAGTGTGGAAGTCAGTGAGGTAGCTATTGTGGTAGTTAGTGTGGAAGTCAGTGAGGTAGCTATTGTGGTAGTTAGTGTGGAAGTCAGTGAGGTAGCTATTGTGGTAGTTAGTGTGGAAGTCAGTGAGGTAGCTATTGTGGTAGTTAGTGTGGAAGTCAGTGTGGTAGCTATTGTGGTAGTTAGTGTGGAAGTCAGTGTGGTAGCTATTGTGGTAGTTAGTGTGGAAGTCAGTGTGGTAGCTATTGTGGTAGTTAGTGTGGAAGTCAGTGTGGTAGCTATTGTGGTAGTTAGTGTGGAAGTCAGTGAGGTAGCTATTGTGGTAGTTAGTGTGGAAGTCAGTGAGGTAGCTATTGTGGTAGTTAGTGTGGAAGTCAGTGTGGTAGCTATTGTGGTAGTTAGTGTGGAAGTCAGTGTGGTAGCTATTGTGGTAGTTAGTGTGGAAGTCAGTGTGGTAGCTATTGTGGTAGTTAGTGTGGAAGTCAGTGAGGTAGCTATTGTGGTAGTTAGTGTGGAAGTCAGTGTGGTAGCTATTGTGGTAGTTAGTGTGGAAGTCAGTGTGGTAGCTATTGTGGTAGTTAGTGTGGAAGTCAGTGTGGTAGCTATTGTGGTAGTTAGTGTGGAAGTCAGTGCAGAAATTGGTGCGGAGGATTTGGACGTAGCCACTGTAGGCTACTAGTAGAAATATATTGTAAAGAGTGAAGAAAGACTTTTGCTAGATATTAAGGTTAAGGATATAACATTTTTAGAAAGCACATTATCTTTATCGAGAACACAGAGGTCCTAGCGGTCGCCATGTTACGAAAATGACAACAAGCAGCTTCAAAAAAAAAAACAAAAGCAAAACAAAAAACCCCAGATGAATGCCATAACGCTCAGAACTAACTTGCCATGCGAATAAATACATTTCAGACATTTTTTAAACACAAACTTGTTGATGAAATAGAAATATGACACAAAAGTACACTACATTTGCAAGCTGGCCTAGCCGACCGTCACCTGCTAGCGCTACTTCTGTAGCACACTCAAGTCCTCACCTTGCCTTTCAGATCCAGTATGAAGACAGCTGAAGCAGACATGACCTCAACTTACCCGTCTAAACACAACCGCGCCAAAAACTAGTATTAAAACTGGTTTATTTGCCAACTTAAAAACAATTTAAGTCCATTAACAACCCTATATATAACGGGAAAGTATTAATATAATCGTGAATTCCTCTGTTCCTTCTCCTCCTGCAACGTATTGACGTCACGCTGCGTAACGTCAGGTAAAACATTTACAGAGCTTACCTGTACCTCGCGCGAGGGCGATGACGCGAGCCACGTCATCGCTGATGCGGAAGTAAATTCACACTTAATTAATTATTGTCTGTTTATTTATTTATTTATTTGTTTATTTATTTATTTATAGTTAAAGCTGAGAACAAAGTTGATATTAATATCAGGAATGTTATAACTTGTTTCATCTGCAGTGTTGCCCCATAAATTTATTTTTTAATTGAATAATGTAATAATTAATTATACGTTGATAATAATAAGGTAATAATTATTTAATAATTTAATATATGGGAAATACCACTTACATAAAACGAAAAATGGTTTTATGGATAGCAAATGGTCTTAATTGAATTCAGATATTATACAGAATCTTTAAAATGTCTTAGCAGTAAAAAAAAAAAAAATAATAATAATAATATATCTCTACCATTAATAACTAAAGAATTGAAATATTTTATGACTTTAAGTTTTCTTTTGTCTACCTATTGCATATGCTTGTTATTTCTGATGTTGGCATTTATGTTCTTAATAGTTTTTAACATGGATGCCCTTTAATGAAATTTCTTTTACACTACAGCAATAAAAATGGCGGGGGGGGGGGGGGGGGGGGGGGTAATTAATCGCAGTAATTAATTAATAAAATTAATTTATATAGTCTCTGAAATGTCTTAGCAATACAAATCTATTTATACTTGTACAGACTTGAAAGAGTTAAGTTTGATGAAAGGTGTAAAATGTTCATTGTTTCCTTTTTTTGACTTATTGATGCTGACCTTTTTTTTATTTCTTTAACATGGATGTACTTTATTGTAATTTTTGCATAGTTTGGTACATCATTAAAATGACTTTCTCAGTTCTGGTACCTGTGGATTGCAATAAACACTTGCATATATGTGATGTTTTCTTCTTTGAAATTTAATTTAATTTCTGCCAAAAAAATAACCTATAGGAAAATAACTCTCACTTTGATTTCATTTTGGATAGTTCTCTTTGCATACTTGACATTTTAAATTACAGATATATTGTTATGATTATTTGATCAGTCTGTACAGTACAAATTTTATAGCGTATAAGAATGCTACTGATTTGTGAAAGATAAATGTGCTCTCAATCAATTAACAAAACTCTCATTCAATTAACAGGCATTGGGAAAATTCACTATATAAGCTATTCATTAAATAAGTTATATAAATTGTATATATATGTAAATATAAAAATGTATAATATATAGATAGTAATTAGCTTAGACCTTATAAAAATAAATAAATAAATTGGTATTCTATTGACAATATTGTAGTACATATATATGTCCACATGGTGGCAGTGTGGTATTACAAATACACTCTGCTACCACATTTAGTCCAAATAAGACACTGAATTGATTTAACAGATGTAATTTTAAAAAAGTAGACAGCATTTTCCAAAGGGTCTTATAGAGTTTATAGACTGATGCAATCTGAGATATTCATTTTATCAGAAATTAATCCAAGCAGCTCCATATCCTCTGGTATTCCTCCTGTCCTATTTCTCCTTCCTTAATTGTTGTTGTTGTTTTTTAATCTGTGCACAGAAATCAAAGTGAAGGATTTTTTTTCCCATTTAGAACAGCTAAATTTTTAAAAATGTTTTTACACAATATATTCATGTTTATTTCAATAGGAGATGACTGACAGGGCACAGGGCGGATGTGGAATATTACAATCATAGAGAAACATCCTTGATGTATCAGGGAGATATCCTGCCAACACTCCGAGATAAGCAGTAGAGCACTTTGTTTTCTTTACAGAAGCGTGTATTACTTTATGACTACTTTGACAAGGAGTCATAATTTACAGCCTGTAGTGTGTTCATAAAATGAGTCATAAACAAGATATGGTTTTAAAATATCCTAAACATTATTAAGGCTTGTAAATGTGGGTTTTGATTTTATTTTTTCTACCAAATTACAGATAATATGTTTTTATTAGTCCTAGGATATGACACATCACATTTTATGTCATAATGCATTGCTTAAGTGATGCAGCGAACTTTATGGCTTTATTTCTCTGCAGCGCTATAATTAGTTATCTACTTTCCCTGCATTTAAATGCAAATTTTAAAAATGCAATTTCCCTGCTTTTACAGTTCCTCATCCCAGCTATATTGCCAGGAGCAAGCAGAGCTCCTATTCATTTTGCACTGTTCAGACAGGCAGGAATCACACAATAACTGATCAACACTGGCTTAAACACACACCTTGATGCCAGTTCTCTGCCATATGATATATAATACAATATATATGTATATATGTGTATATATGGGGGCAGTCGTGGCCTAATGGTTAGAGGCTCGGACTTGCAAACCGAAGGTGAACCTGAAGGTCATGGGTTTGAGTCTCCCGGCAGGGATTGTAGGTGGAGGGAGTGAATGACCAGCGCTCTCTCCCACCCTCAATACCACGACTGAGGAGAGACCCTAGAGCAAAGCACCGAACCCCCAACTGCTCCCCGGGCACCGCAGGAAAAAAAGGCTGCCCACTGCTCCGGGTGTGTGTTCACTACTGTGTGTGTGTGTGTGCACTTGGAGGGGTTAAATGCAGAGCACAAATTTCGAGTATGGGTCACCATACTTGACTACACGTCACTTCACGTCAACATAGTAGCTATGGGTGATATGCCAATCTCTATATTGAGATATAAATAAATTAATGTACATATATCATTAATAGTTCCACATCATTGATTAACTCCATTGTTACTCACCTTCAGGTTGTGTTGCTCACAGTACTAGTCTACTAGTCTAGTCTGAAGTTAACATCTATTTTTTAATCAAATCAATTGATTAAATTCTGAATGTAGTTCCTAACAAAAACGATTCATGAACTTATATTCGCATATATCATGTGTAGCTGATGACACTGCCAAGATTCATCAGAGTTAAAATTGTGAAAGAATGGTTCAGAGAGCATAAAGAATCAAGAATACAGCATAAAGAACACAAGATCTTGACCAAAAACTGATGCACCACTTGATGGAAATAAATGTTGTGATGTTATTTCCATCAAGCGGTGCATCAGTTTTTGGTCAAGATCTTGTATTGACAATGAAAGAGGTGAGCACTCTGTAAAGTCTCCTCCAGCACATCCCAAAGACTTTCACTGAGGTTAAGGTCAGGACTCAGAGGTGCCAATTCATGTGTGAAAATGATTCTTTATTCTTTCACAATTTTAACCCTGATGAATCTTGGCAGTGTCATATATAGTATATATATAGTGATTTTGGTGAAATGGATTTGAAATAAAACAATCAAGATGTATTTTAAGAGGTTCCACAAAAATATGGCATTTACCATTTAGGAATTACAGTAATTTTCAGCAAAGTACTTCCATTTTCAGGGGCTCAAAGGTATTTGGACAATTGGCTGACAAGAAGTTAATTGACCAGGTGCGGTCCATTCCCTCGTTACTTCAAGACAAATGAAGCAGATAAAAGGTCTAAATATATATATATATATATATATATATATATATATATATATATATATATATATATATATATATATATTGAATAGAACACTTTTAACTTATAAAACATAATCAGCACTTGTCTTTGGTAAATGGCTGTGTTACTAATATCACAGAATGTTCTCGTAGCTTTAATCCTGGGTTTGGGCTGCTACATTTGATGTGGTGTGTATGCTGTGATCTGGATCAATGTTATCTCAAAATGAAAATATTGATCCATCACATGTACAAGATTTTAAAAGCAAATAAGACTTTGGTTAACATGTACGTGTATTGAATAAATCAAAGGTATTAGTACAGTATGTTGTAATATAGTCTCCATTTTAAATACACTTTTGTTCAAAGCAACAGAAACCTATTCATGTATTCAAGCTGTTCTACCTGTTCAAACTGTGTAGAAACAAGATGGTTGAATAAGTTTTACACGCCTAGGGAAAAAAGATTAAATAACCTTAAATCTTAACCTTAAATCTTAAGGACTTTCAGTGGCTCTGTCACGTTCTCTAAGCTTGATGACCACTTTGGTGGAGAGTGCTGATAAGCCACCACTAGAGCAGTCTGATGATGAGAGTGTAATGCAGGAGTGCAGCTCAGCAGCAGCAAAGATTGTGCTGCAGGCTGATATAAAGGCTGCTCTGGTGAAACTGAAGCTGGATCTTCCACTTCACACAGCAGCTGGAATGTGGTATAATAGCCCAGTTGAGTGACAGGGCTATCCTGCAATGTAAGAACTGTACTTACGCACACTCAAAAGTACATCAAAGCATCAAATTTTAAGATTACTGCCTCCGGTACAGACACGGTCACATTAGTGATATATGTAGCCGAATGTATGGGAGCTAAAATCATGTTTTGCAAAGCATATGATCCTACGGCAAATATAGATTGTATTTAATGAGATCATGTCCATAACTGCAGGAGCAATGAGTAGAGAAATCCTACAGGCAATAATAACTAATTAATTAACAGGAGACATCACAACAAAGTGTGGTAGATTCATATACTTGTTAATGCAGATGAAAAGACAAGATGCAGGGCTCAACTACCATTGCCAGTAGTTTGGTAGAAATATGCTGTGCTACTTGTTGCTAGTACCTGGAAGGTCTCTGGCACACAAGCCCAGGAGGCACTTGTCTGCCATCACAAAAGTTAATATTCTTGAGTTTGTTCATCGAGTTAATTGATTCCATTCAGTTAATAGTTATTCAGTTATTAGTATTTGTTCAGTGGCTCAGTTTGTACAAATGATTATGCAGCCAATACTACTGTTGCAAGTACAGAAAGGATGATCCCCAGCTTGGAACCTGTATCAGATTCACTGAACTGAAATGCATGGCAATGTCTAATACCAATTCATTCCCCTTGGTGCCTTGATGAAAAGAACAAAACACATGTAGCCATCACCCTACTTACGTGAACTGAAACAACAGCTGAATGGATACAACGTGGACCAAGTTGGTGCTGTAGCACAACCCAGAACAATGAAAAAATGACCAAGGGTCAGCCACTTTTTAGTATGTTCTCCATCTGGATCTGCTTCATCACAGCTCATGTGCTCCATCTGGATCTGCTTCATCACAGCTCATGTGCTCTTGCATGAGTTTGAGTGATTCTCACCCTCAATAGAGAACAGTAGCTGAATGTTGAATGTTCTTATCATCAATCAAGATAGCAACAACACAATCAAGTGTTTTTCATTCTCAACATCAGCACTATTTATGCGTCAGACAAGGCATACCATCAGGACATGTCATAAACCAGCATGATATCTTTAATATACAACCTCCATTAGTTCTGAAGGAAACCACTCTCGCTGTCTGGAACAAAATGATGTAGAATGGATGATTACGTATTTATCCACGAGGACATCCGTGTCACTTATGTTGACAAGAATGGCTAAAGGATGAACAGTGAACCTTTATAGGTTACACATGTGGGGTCACAGTCACAAGGTGATGACTTTGCAGTACTCAGCAAGAAAATGAGCAAATGGGAAAACTCCAGTAGTTTTGAAGGAACCCACCCTTTTGGTCCTCCAGTCATAGAACCAGTCAGTTACATACATAATCTTCCATTTTCTGTCTTGTTCCCTTCCTTTTTTGTCTTAAAATTCATAAATCAGCTGTGCGTTTATGGCATTTAAGTCTTTAGTTCTGTATGTCTTTAAGATTGTGAACAACAATCGTGTTTCTGAACATTCGTCTACAACTGTTGTAATCAATACTTATTAATATAACATAATGTAATATTCAGTGTTTTTATTACTGTAGTATCCAAATTTTCCCTTCTAGATCAATCTATTGATTTGGAGTAATAATAGATTAACTACTCTAACTAGTGACTTCTGAGACCAGGAAGGAAATGCAGCAATAGTAAACTCTTACAGTAAATGACTTGCTAATATCATGGGTTTGTTACCCGCGTGCCCATGGAAACCGTAATTAACATTTCAGAGGCACTGAAACTTGAGCCGGGTCTCAGTCGGCTCCCGGGGTCGAGTTCGATTCCCCTGGATGCAGTGACAGTCCCACAGGACGGCCACCTGACACACAATAGCTTTTCATAACTCCATACCTCTATAGCAACTGCAAACTCATGATGATGCCTAGCACACATTTAAAGAACATATTCTTCTGGGAAAAGTAGCAGGAAGAACTTCAACTAAAGGCAAATGTTTAATTTACTGCATCTGCACTACATCAATGTCCTCCTCAGAATGTTCTTTTCTATTTTTAACTCAGGGCTGATTTATGAAGACTGGAGTGGTTATTATTTATCCGCAAGTAGCTGATGATATAGTTCAGGTCTCTGAAGTGTTTATAAATGTATTCTTCGCCATGGCAGTGAACGACACACCCTTAAAAAGTGGCTTGAGCGCTAAGAGCCGCCCATGGCAAGGAAGCAGGCCAATCAGGGACGAGAACATTAGAATATGAAAAGCAAGCCAGGGATGCTAAATGATTCTGGAATGCTGAACAAGATGGAGCCACCATCCACCTGCATGGATTCAGAGTGTATCGGTACATCTGCTGATGATGATGGAAATACTGTTTGTTTTTTGTTTTTTTAAATCCTTTAGCAAGAATGTTGAAACCCAATTCAAAAAGGCATGCTGACCCAGTATCTAGAAATATGTATGATTTATGTCTCACTGAAGTCTTTTTAGTTTCTCGTCTGACTACATTCCAACCAGGACCATGTTGACAGAACGTAGTGGTCCAGCAGTATCAGGTTATAGAGGCGTGAAATAAATGGACCATCATAACCAACTTATCACGAGTTGAAAGTACATAACGTGCAGTTATGTGTTTTTTGTTTTAAACTTTAGTCAAACTTTGCTAAGGCCAGTGAGCTGTCCTTCATCTTCATATTCGATGAACAGCTGGAATAATAAACTTGAAAAGGGTTACACACTCATGCTTGTTGGTGGTATTAGCAGTATTTCATAGACAATACACCTAGACATTTTTTTTGTTTAAGTTGTGGTTGCTTAGTTGCAGTTTTATATTTTTAAATATTGCAGATTGGCAGAACTACTGAAAGCCAGTAAGATGCTACAGTATATACAGCATACAGTATACCGAATGTATAATGTAATAAAAAATAATCATAATCAATTAAAGTTAAAAATGTTGGGTTTTTTTTCAACATTGTGAGCGTACGCATAAAGTGAAAGCCACCTGGCAAACATTTTCACTATGAACTACAAAGCTGCTCTGCTTTTAGATGTAAATACGAAATAACACAATTTTTATTTAATCCTTTGGTTTATACTTTCCCCTATTTCACAACTTGATTAGGGTTTTTTTAGTATAATTGCCTAATTGCTATAGAATATAGAAGTAGCCATGAAGCCTCTTCCGTTTCAGAATAGAGTGAAGAACTGTGGTTCAGCCTTGGGCACAGTGTGAAAACGTCATGAATAACAGAGAGATAAGAGCATGTTGATAAGATTCTTTGCCAAAGAGACACACACAGAAACCCATACTGATGAATCACTGCCCCTCCACCCCAACCTCTTCCTGTCTGTAGGCAGAAAAACTGAACAAGTACATTCAGTTCCTGTAGGATCATGGTGCTACATTACATTTGTATAATTCATTTATTCTGTATAAAATGTATTGTAAATAAAACTATAGATTTTATATGGGGGGGAGGGGGGGGGCTTATGGGTTTCTGGGAGAGTCGCTTCAAAGCGTCTTATTAACATACTCTTATCTCTCTATTATTCCTCAGATTTTCACACGGCTCCATTTGGCTGAACCACAGTTTTTCTACTCTTTTCAGGAAAGGAACAGGTTTCATGGCTACTTCTGTACTGCTTATGCTAATTAGGGCAGTATACTAATAAAACCCTAATAAAGTTGTGAAACAGGTGGAAATATATACAAAAAGTTTAAACAAAAGTGATTCATAATTACGTCTAAAAGCTGAGCTTCTTCTGTAGGACTTTCCTGCTGAAAATGTTTGCCAGGTGGCTTTCACTTCATGTAGTTTTTTTTTTTAAAGTTTTCAGGTAAATTCCATTAGATTTAGGAATAGCCGTGATATCATGGAAAAACACACAATTCACTAATCAAAGCAAATGTACACACGGGATATTTCTTTCATCAATCCGTAATATCACTGGAATTTATGCTGTCATCTGCCATAAGAGTTAACACTTGCTGATATAAGGTTAAAGGAAAGTTTGGCTATGAATATAATTTATACAATTTTCCTCCAAAACAAAAAATGTAATCCAAATTTAGTGAACCAGACTAGACATGTTTTATGTCCAGCATTTGCTTTATTTGTTTTGCACTGGAGCTACAAGATTACTGCTGCTAACAAGTAATAAAGATAATAGCACATTAATGAACAACTGTCCACCAAGCAAAAATATCCAGCCGTCAGCAACAGTGTGGCCACAAAAGCTCAGTGATGAAAGAGTGAGTTTCTACTTTTCTACTATAAATTGAGTGATGAGTTTTGAAGCTGTACTTCAGTGTTTACCTGAGTGTTTATTTAAAAAAGTAATTGGACTTTTACTTTAGGAAAGGATTAAGGTTTAATATCTCTGGATGAATTGGATAAAGTGGTTTTCCGAGTTCATAATACAAAATGCTAAAAATAATTTTTGCCTTCAATGAACCATGAATATTAAATAAACTCAGACATTTCAAAAGTCATGTTAAAATGTAATATTTATTTAACAATAACACAAAATAAACACAATTCAGTTGTTACCTTGTGTTGTTTCCTTCATCTGAACTGTTCAGATACTCTGATCTAGTAGTCTATAACAGACTAATCTTTCTCTTAAAGCAAATTAACCCAAAGGACACGAAAGTAAAAAGCAAATTTAATTTATGTAAGATGTTGCAACTCGTAACAATAATAATAATAATAATAATAATAATAATAATAACCCTCCAGCATATGTAATGCCTGGTAAGATTATCAAAAGGCACAAACATTGTAATTAACAATTCATTGTGTGATTTTATACAAGTTCATTCCATAGAAGTGTTATTGATGGCATTTACACAATATGACATTTCTGATGTTAACATGGCTCATTTTAAAGTATAGTGCCCTGTTATTTTTGGATTTTTTTGTCTCATTTTATATTAATATTACACATAAAATTAAACACAAGCAATTATAATGTACTGAAATTACATGTCTGTCCTGTTACAGATGGATTATAGTAGCACATCTTATGCAATTATGAACGTGTATCATGTAAGTACTGTCATGTACGTAACTGTATTTTCACTTTGTAAAGTCTAACTTTTATAAAATTCCTGCACAATATTTGACTTGTAACATGCCTACAGAATCAAATCTGTACTTTTACACTAACTAGGTAGTAACTACACAGGAACTGTCCATTTACTCGTAGTGAAACTTCTACACAAAATTAAAAGCACTATAAAATAAAAAAGAAAGTCTTATTTGAAAACTGAAGTTGATAAAGATATGCTGTCATGTAATCCATCTATAACAGTGCAGGTAGTCTCAGTAGTTACAGAAAAAAGGTACTGTTCCATTCCCTGTAACTGGGATGGTACCCTTGAGTTTAGTACCCTTTTTTTTTTCTGAGAGTGTATTAGAGACTAAATGAGCTAAGTGTGACTGTTCTTAGAAGAACAGGCTTGTATTCCACAAATAGTAAAGAAACTAGTAAATAAAATGACACATTATATAGACATGTTACAATAAATAAAGCACTTTTTTCCTATTTACAAAATCTGTAGTTTAAAATATACAAACTTAAAAAAAAAATTGAGTGACAGAAAAGGTATATACATAGGCATTATGTACACATTTTACATTTACTTCAGGTTATGACTTCATCTACTGTAACAACTGCAATCTTTCAAAATAGATATTCGCACAATTCACAGAGTGTACAAAAAAACAGCAGCGTAGTCAATGTACATGATTTGATGTTGATTACATAGTCTTAAATATCATTTTAAAACTACTCTCCCAAAAAGAAAATGGTTTTACATTTTACATATACTACAGCTATCAGGTCATATTCCTCTGGCCAGTTTTTCTGTGAGTGTTCCGAAACCTGAGGATTAAGGCAACAAATAATCTTCTCATCATAAGGCATGTTTCAAACGAGAACAAACAGATAAACCACGTATCTATCTAAGCTACACAAGGCATCCTCCTGGCACACAGATATCCAAAAGCACAAAAGCTAACGTGCTGTTGATCAGTCACAGCAAATATCGTAAAGCATCTGTTTCATCTGCATTCTTCAACAAGAGGTAACAAGCTGTTCTTTTCAAGTGCAAAATGCCAGTATCACAAACCTGTATTGATTTTTTTTTATTTCTCCCTGAAGAGTTCTTTGGAAAGGTGACCTGTCCTGCCAAACAAGCCATGGTAGTGCCATGACCGTCATATAAAAAGCTGTCATGGCTCAGGATGCTTCAGTTCTCTTTATTTTAATTTCTATACCAGATCTCTTCTGACTGTGCAATATAACTTCGTACTGCAATGTAGTTTGTCATTCAGAAAGTTAATGTGAACGGAAAAAAAAAAAAAAAAAGTGTAGTGCAAGGCAAAGGTTAACCTTCAGTGAAAAATAACCGAGTATTATTTACAAGTCAGCGTCTAACTGCGGGTAACACGTTTGTGTAAAGCCCAGCAATGGCTATAATACAAACACAACACATTCGTTAGCGATTATAAACGTCTGTGGACAATCACAGTCATTTACACTGTGCAAATGTTCACATACTCCATTAAAGGAATACTCCAGCATTATTCAACCTAGTCCTCTAATCTTATATATAGTGCCTGTACAGAACATGTGATTACCATGGACAAGAATTTCAACCCATTTCTCTACCCTGAGACAAACTCTAAACATGTTTATAACGGAAGTCAAAGGGCAGTTGTTGGGGCAGTCAATTAACATTTATATGGAGTGTTTTTGTAAATTTTTCTATCAAAAGTATTTGTAAATTAACCTATAAATCTGTGTAAAACCTTTACTTTTTACTGTAGTTGTTATTTTAAATTTATTTTAAAACAACAATTACCGTAAACAGACTTATAATGGAATTCTTATAATGGGTCTTATAATGGACTTATAATGGAAGTTACACAATTCAGCAACTGCCCTTCCATTATAAGTCCGTTATAAGTCCCATTATAAGAATTCCATCATAAGTCCGTTCAAGTAAGCAGGTTTTCTGTTCTTTTTTCAGAACAGAGAAATTAAAATTCTTGTGCATGGTAATCACACACATGCTACAGATTTGGTGGAAAGAGATGACATTGAAAACTACTAAAGTATTCCTTTAATATGCAGAAGATGCAGTCTGAGAAACTGCATTCTGCTGCTTATAATTTATGAATGTGTCATGTGGTCCTTATGCAGAGCTTCTCAAAAAAGTTTTACCGAAATATACAATCTTCTTTCAATGTGAGGTTCTTCATATTAGTTTAGATTCTAAGTGGATCTTCCTTCCTATCTTACTAAAATTTGGCTGCAACATGTGCTGCTAATGGTATAAGCATGCATCTTCTAAAGACATGGAAATCTGATGGCTGTAACATCCCATAGGACTTTGGTCTGAAAGCATCAAAATTTGTAAAACATTTAGTGGCTTTTTATATCATGACGATGACATTCTTCTGTGTCCATGCTTCATGTAAAAGAATGCTTCATATTGTGGATTTTTTCCTTCACATTCAGATTTGTGCAGCAAAAAAAGAAACTCAAAGCATATGAGCAGCATCTAAAGTGCCTGTTAACCTTTGAGTCTCTCTTGATCTTCAGATTTGACTTCCTGTGGGGTTGTTTGTGTCTTTCTGAGAGGACCATCATGCAATGTCCTCCTCATCATCCAAACATAACATCTGATGCTGAAAAAGAGGGTGAGAAAAGGCACAGAAAAGGTCAGAAAAATAAAGAAAGAGAATGCCTTGAACCACATCCAGTTTTTCAGTCATGTCATGCAGATTTGCTGATAAGATTTAAGACATAGTATCTTACTGTTATATGTAAAAATGAACAAAGCAGTAACATGTTTGTTTGTTGAACAGAATTACTGTAAATCACTGTAAATGGTAATAGAGTTCAACTTAAATCTGTTTGTGCTGTTTTACAATAAATCACAGCAGAATATCTAAAAGCCTTGGGTTGTTTAAATGACATATTGTGTGATCTTACTGGTGGGTAGACGTAGCCGTCTTGGCTTTGACTCCTGCAGATGTGCACCTGGTCCTCCGTAGTTTTCTGGTACACAGGGTTATCAAAGTGGATGGTGTTAGTGTTCTTCAGCCTCCAATGACGCCACAGCAGCACAGCGCCAAATGCAGTCAGGCATATCACCACTGAACAGCAAGAGAAAAGGAGGGAAAAATTGTAAAAAATGGAATATACTACACGGCTACATATCATTTCTCATATATACAGTGTATAGGTGATATACAGACCTATAGGGAGGATGACATATAGAGCGACAGAGTGTTCTGTAGGGCTGGTGACTGCAACGTACACATCATTTGAACCTACAGGAGAAAGAAAAAACTCAGCAATTACAATACTGACATGCATAATACATGACACAGAGCTGCGTAGCATACAACTTGTACATTTAGAAAGTATTTGTTACCTTCATGAGCACTGATCTCAGTCTCAGTTTCTGGGACGTTCTTTCGAGACCCAGCAGCTCCTGAGGAGGTCATGGAGCCTGTAGTTCTGGGTGATATGGTGGTGGTGGTGGTTGTGGTGGTGGTTTGTACGGCAGGCCGTTTTGGCGTAGTATCAGCTGGAACTGGAGGTGGAACCACTGCTGTAGTTGGTACTGGCTGTACAGCTGTGTGAACAAATGTGTGAACACCATGTTACACTGCTGTAAAGCCAAACATTATTAAGGAAATATCAAATTTTTTTTGTTTATGGAGCTACATAGAGAATTGAGGTCTATCTCACTCAAAACCGTTTTCTGTAAAATACAAGTTACATAACCTCAATTACAAATCAATTTCTATAATAATAAATCTATAGGTAATAGTAAAGTAGCAGGTCTGTATTTAGAAATTTAAGTTCTAAGCGTATGTATATTATTATAATACATATAACATCCAGATTTCTGCTTCAATTCCACCCTCAGGTTTTTTTCCCTCCTCAGTTGTCTTGCACAGAATAGCAGTAAAGGAAAAAATAATTCCAGTTGTTCAAGATGGCTGCCCACATGGCATTAGAGGTTTCAGTAGAGTTTTTTTAGTTTTAAACATTACAGGAGGTTTAACCACATTAACTCTAACTCAAACAAGTCTGTGTGGTGTGGTTTCAGGCATCTGTTTAAGAAAAAGATAGATCTCTATCACATCAGCTACATTGGCCTCATACATTACATAAACTAAGGAAGCAAACATCGGACACCAATCGATTCTTGACCACATTGAAGTAAGGCAAAAACAGTGTACATTTGATTCTTTGCCAAAAAATTCTTTATCTTTTTTACCTGTGTGAAAACAAATGTTATGCTGAGAAATATGCAAATAAGTAACTACTGTCTTTCTGAGAAATGTTTAAATTGCATGCATACCTTCCACACACTTCCTCATGTCAGGGCCAAGGATCATATGATCGGGGCAAGTGCAAGTGTATTTTGGGGAATGCTGATTCACTCTTGGAGCCGGAAGACACAAATAGTCACAGCCACCGTTCACATGATTCCCTTCCTCACACCAGTTCGTACCTGTACAGCAAACCAACAGTTAAAGAGGTATGCAAAAGAAACAATGTGGAGGTCTTCTGTTGTGACTGTAGGTTTAAATCCCTCACCATTGGGCTGCTTGAGGTTGTGGTCCACCACAATATCCTTGGGAGACAGTAGGTTCTCCGCCACTTTCATAATGTTTTTTCCTGTCAGACGATTTGCACTCAGGATACTTCCATTGGATGTGTCCGTCCAAAACACTCTCTCCTGTGTAACACAGTACATAAGAGCCAGGATCAAAAACAAAGAATATAATCAAAAAAGAAATCCTTTACTAAATAAACTGGAGTTTATGAATGTTGTAAAAATCCTCTCAGAATTCCTGTCAGGTTAGCTCATGTTAGCTAGCTTGCTAGCTTTAAGTTTGAATGTTATAAAATTTAGAAATATGTCTTAAAAAGCCTCTCAGAAATCCTGTCAGGTTAGCTCATGTTAGCTAGCTTGCTAGCTTTAAGTTTGAATGTTATAAAATTTAGGAATATGTCTTAAAAAGCCTCTCAGAAATCCTGTCAGGTTAGCTCATGTTAGCTAGCTTGCTAGCTTTACCTGTAAGTAATATAATAATCATTTATGAATAGGTCTTAAATATCCTCTTGAAAATCCTGTCAGGTTAGCTCATGCTAGCTAGCTGGCTAGCTTTGACCTGTGCATAATGTAATAAACATTTATGAATATGTTTTAAAAATCCTCTAAGAAATCCTGTCAGTTTAGCTCATATTAGCTAGCTGTTAATGTTAACAGTGAATAACAATAACACCTATAAAAATATGACTTAAAAATTCTCTTAGAAATGTGGCAGGTTTAGCTAGCTGGCTAACAAAATGTATGACATTGCATGTGCATATATGAATGCTGATGACTTTGTTCTTACTACTTCTTATTTCTTCCAAAGTGGAAGAAATGGAAGTGGAAAATTAGGGAGCAAACCTCAGAATTCTTTTGGGGTAAAGAGGTAAATGTTAGAAAGTTTTTTTTTATTTTTTTTTGGCTGAACTACTCTTGAACATAGATTTGTTTAATTTACTGTAGTTGCTTTTGGAACAGCATGGATTACAGCTTTTTGAAAATTCCACCAATTCAACACATGCTCGCACCTCAAACACAGCCAGTGAAAATGGATGGGCCAGCTGCCGCTCGTCAACGATGAGTGTATGACGCAAACCACCATCGACACCAATGCTGGAAAGCGTGTGCAGTTTAGAGTCCAGCCAGTACAGCCTCTGATTCACCAAGTCTGAACACAAACACATGCACATTCATACTATAGACAGTCATGTACCATTTCCAGTAATAATCCCCTTTCAGATTTAATCCTTTTTGAGACACAATAAGCCCAGAAGCATTGCTAAATATAATATAGTTCAGTGGTTGTGGGTAATTGAAACCCTCCGGTTATATAGTACTTAAAACTAGCCTACAATGGAGCATTCATACGATTAAGGCATTGGATATAAGGTTTAAAGTGAATGCAATGTAAACTGCTTACTCACCTAGTGTGATGCCATTGGGCCAGACAATGTTGTCAGTGACCAGAGCCGTACGATCTGCCCCATTCAAACCACTCTTCTCTATCCTGGCAGGGTTTCCCCAGTCAGTCCAGTACATGAAGCTACAGTGGCAATAAAATACACAAGCCATTAACATAATAGACCAGGGGATTTCCACTGCAGTCCTCGCACAGTTTTCAGTTTCTCCAACAAACCTGATCCAGCTCATGAACAACATATGCCAGCTGATGAACTGGATCTGGTGTGTTAGGAAAGAACTTGAGACTGCTTTATTGAGTCATTCATTACTCATCACATTTAATAATATAGAGGAAAATACTGTAGCATATAAACAGTAGCTTACTTGCGCACTGGATCTACAACAATAGCGTGTGGCTTATTCAACCCTTCTTTGATAAGAGTCTTGCGCTTGGACCCATCCTTTGTTGCCACAGAAATGCTTTGATAGAAACTGTCGGTCCAGTAAATGTTGCCGTGAATCCAGTCAACAGCCAAGCCTTCTGGAGAGGAGATTTGGCTGCCAATCAAGGTCACGTGGTTGGCTGGATAAGCAGCCTTGTCTATGTGAGTGCTGAAAAACAAGCAAAAGTGTTTTAGGACCAGAAATTTACTTTAAGTGCACCATAATGGTCAACTTTGCATCTCAAACTGTGTTAATCCCACTGGCTGGCGGATGATCAATCAACCAAGCCCCGAGGCGTAAATCGAAAACAAATCAAAGTGTGCTGAATTTGAATAATCAAGTAAAGCCCAATTTTGCATTGAGGACCTGCAGCGACCATTCAGGTCTTGTCAGGAATCTAATGTATTGCTTTCAAAGAAACTATCAATTTTTGTTGATTAAAATATTTTACCATTATTGATGACCAACCACAAGGGAATAAAATGAACCAGTTAGATAAATTCACATATAAAGTAATCTGTATAGATTTTATAATTCTTATTATGATTTTGTTCATCAGTGTTGATGGTTGTTAACCCCTGCAGCTTTTTTGCAAAGCACCTATTCCTGCCTTGTTTTCCTTAACTGATGTGATAAACTCGCTAACCTGTAGATCTTTTTGTGGAAGAGATCAGACCAGAAGATTGTCCGACTGGACACATCCATGTCGAGTGCCACTACGTTCTTCAGTTGTGGGATCAGACATGTGTACTCTTTCTTATCCAGTGTCATCTTCCTCACCTCGTGACGGTTGGTGAAGTAGAGGTAAGGAATGTTTTCTGCAGGACAAAAAATACAAATGCTAGCAGTTAGAGATAAATATGGTTTCTTCACATTATATAGCAATCAAGCAATTCAAGGTAATTTGTTGAATATGTTGCTAATGATATGTGGCAGAATTTTCTGAATCCCAGATCACTGGTTCATTTGCTTATCACAGATTTTCAAATGATTTCAATATGTGACCATGCTAGTAACACACTGTTTGCTATCTAGTGACCACTTCCCTTACACATGACCTTTCCCTGTTTAGAAAAAGCAGAAGTGTGAATAAAGGGTCACAGCGTCTGGTCACAAACTGACCCGACTCCTCCCACTTTCCCAGTGGAGAAAGTACAGAACATTGTGCTGCTATCAGCTAGGACAATTTAATGATTTCCCTTCAGGTTCCCATCAGTTTCCAATTCTATTCTATTGTCAATGACCAGACGTTTTTGACATACCAGAAACAGCTTTGCACTCTTTGCTCATGGGGTCCATCTCATAGCCCTCCTGGCAATCACACTTGAAGCTGCCCACCAGGTTCAGGCACACCTGAGAGCAGGTGTCGGGGTCAGCACACTCGTCAATGTCTGCAGCAGAAAACAGACTTGATGTCAAATACAAATGCTAGACATTCCACTTGTCCACTCGTTTCATATTTCTTGAGCACCCCGAGACCGAACGTTTTTTGTTATTTTCCTGCTCCAAAACAGCATCTTTAATGGACAAAGGCCTAGATTATTAGCTGTTAAACTCAATCGAGCATCATAGAACAGGAAGCAAAGGACTTCTATCATCTATTTAAGAAGCACTTCCTGTTCTAAACAAGCACTTTTGACCAAATTTGGACTGCTAGAACACTGGCATTACCTTCACAGCGTTTTTGGTCCACCAGGCGGTAGCCTGAAGGGCAGAGGCACTCATAGCCGATCTTCAGGTCATTACAGGTGTGAGAGCAGCCACCATTATTTTCAACACACTCGTTGATATCTGAGGAGAAGATGAATGAAAAAAAAATGAGTGGTTCAATCAGAAAATGACACCACTCTTTGCATCTTCTTTGCATAAAGCTATAGTCGGCGATTTCAGCAGAAGTTAGCTGGTTTGAAACTCAAAATCCAAACAAATTCAGCCCCTCCTGTCAGTGTTCCCTCCAAAGCAACACATCCAAAACACACAGATGTTAGTGCAAGAAGTGGAGCTTACTGAACTAACAGACAACATGAATGGCACACTTATAAAAATAGGTTAAATTTAGAATGCTTTAGGAGTCTACGGTTTCTCTGCGGGAATAAGGTAGAAAAGCTTAACTCAAAGAACCCCAGTAGAACACTTTTTTGAAGAGTGTAAGCTTGTACAGATGCGTCTTTGCTCTGATTGGCTGGATGTTGGAGGTTCACAGTTTGTTTTTTTCCTCCTGTTTACAGAACTTTTGGGATTGAAGATTTTCTACTGAGCAGATATTTTCTTCACAGTTCCTGGAATCTGAGAATTTGCTTAATATTGCAAAAAGTGTTCTGGCTTAAAATTGCTGATTCTAACTTTAAATCATTCTTCCTATGTCTGCACATTTCTCTCTTTCTAATTCTAGGTCTCTTCTGCTTTAACTAGGCTTTGTTCGGTCTTGTCTGTGTGATGCAAAGTTCCAGTAAGCTGCCAATCTGATACTCTGGTGTAACCATCTATAGATGGTTATATGATGTTTGCACTCACTGCACTCTTTGATGGGCTCATCAGACAAGTCCCTACAGTCACGCTGCTTGTTGCACACTTTATCGATGCTGATGCATTCACCACTGCGGCATTGGAAAGTGTCCGGACCTTCACATTTACTCACTGCAGGGAGACAAGAGCAAAGTTTGAAGAAAGCTGCCTAGTAGCAAATAAAAAATAACAAGCAGGACGTAGGTTATATCGCCACACCCATGTTAGAAAATGCGCTCACCAGTGGCACAGCCGTTCTCATCACTCAGATCCTTGCAGTGGAACTCGCCATCACACTGGTGGACGCCGGGAATACAGCTACCGTCGTTACACTGGAACTCGTCGGGCCGACAAGTGGCCACAGCTGCCAATGAAAACAAACATATTAAGGGTGACTCGAATGTTTTCATGAGCAATGTTTTCACAATGCATACAACAAAGAACACAACAAACACAATTGTTCACGGTTGACTGGTGGCAGGTGCATATTACATTTCACACAACTTCACAGTAGGGTCTAGCAGTCTGATACCACAGCCTACTGTGTTATAATGTAAAGCATAATGCATCGTTGGTGTCTTTTGTGTTTAATTCAGATTCTAAGACTTTGACTCACTGCAGTTGGTTTCGTCTGAGTGGTCATTGCAGTCAAAGCCTCCGTCGCAGCGCCACATACTATGGATGCAATCTCCGTTGCTGCATCGAAACTCCTGTCCACTGCAGGGACTTAGTGTCGGTTTCAGGCCACAGTGCTCACTCCACTCATCTGAGCCATCTGCGCAGTCTGCGTCTCCATCACAAGCCCACAGCTGCGGAACACACACTGTGTTGTTGCACTGGAACGAGCCAGCTGTACAGGCGGGCTTGGAACAAGAGGCCTCGTCGCTGCCATCCGAACAATCAGCGTCCTCGTCGCAGACGAATGAGGAAGAGATGCACTGGCCGTCTGCACAGCGGAACTCGTCTGCCGTGCAGTTCTTCAGGGCTGAGGAGAGATATGAGGTGAGGGTTAAGCACTGGTGTAAAACGTAAAATCATTGTGATTAATATCATGAAGCCCAGTTGATTTCTCAGTTCAGGAGAATTTAAATTTAAAGATTAAAATATGGAGAAAGCATGGAAATGATTCAATAATCAGTATTTCTATTAATGTTAACTTTTGTCAATGAAATAAATTACATAGTTAGCAAAAAGTACACTGTACTTCAAATAATTATATAATGTTTTATATCATAATTATGGAACTGTTAACCACATTTTGGTGTTTCAGTTAACGTTATTTAGCTAGTGAATGGTATCTGGCTAAAGTGTTTGTTAGGTGAAGGTTTTTTTAGAGGAAATAAAACTGAATTACATTTCATACAATGTATGACGTTGTTACATAAGTTGTTATCGAGCACGGCAAAACAACCAACTGTAGACCACCAACATCCAGCCAATCAGAACAAAGAGCCATCTCTACACACCTACGCTTTCAGGAAAAAATGGTACTTCTGTGGTTCCTTAAATAGTTAAACATTACTAGCTTTCTAAAGGTTTCTAAAAGCCCTATGTTTACTATTATAAATGCTGGCTATGTTTACTATTATAAATGCTGGCTTATATGGTATCTGTAAACTGTGTTTACTATAAAGAAGATAATCTAGCTCACATGAACTTATACTTGACGACTTTTACAATTTATGAATTGGAAATAGCATAGGACCAAATTTCAAAATGACTGAAACATTCTAATTAAATTTCGAATTTCTGTGGTGTCTTTCAACAGCAATAATACGACAGTGGCACATGACTGATGATGGCTTACCGCAGCCAAGCTCATCCGCTCCATTCTCACAGTCAGCCTTTCCGTCACAGCGCCACCTGGAGGACACGCACTGAACAGGGCTCCCGTTGCAGGTGAACTCGGACGACAGACATTTCTTCTCAGCTGGACAAGAGATGGGGCATCGTTAGAAGAGTGATTGTTAAATACAGATGTAAATTCAGAGAACAGTGCAATGACTCTGATCTAATTACGACAGTAGATATTAAGTATGTGTGACTCACTGCAGGTAGCAGGAAGCTCGTCGGTTCCATCTCCGCAGTCGTCCATCCCGTCACACACCCAGCGGTTTGTGATGCATCTCTTGTTCCCACACTGAAACTGCTGCTCGGTACATGTAGCGGCATCTGCGGCACAGCAAGCAGAGCAACATTAAAGGAGTGGTTTGTCATTTTTCATCCCTCTGCTGTCTGTGAGGTAAACTGCAATCAAAACATTTACAAGTCTTTCCCTTCCCCTAAACACTCCTCTCCTGAAACTACTAATGCCTTTTAAGGAAAAGGAGCAAAGCTAAGTAGCTAGGTTCTAAGCACTGGTGAATGTTATTTCTGGCCCAGAAAATTTCGGTTAAGAAGCTTTAAATGAAGAAACAAAGATTTGCAAAGTTGGAAAGCAGACTTTTAAGTTCTAACTTTACTTTAGATGTCGTAAGCTTCAAAAAGTCAGAAGCTAGACCGTGGAAAAAAACATCCAGGAAGCTGATAGTGTCTAATGATGTTTAAGGGTTAATGATTAACATCACAAACCTTAATCATGAGAAACACCATAAGATTTATCTGAACAGATAACATACATTGTGTACACTCAGATGACCATAAAGTTCCGACACACACACACACACACACCCTATACACGCCCTGTAATTGTTTTTTATCTGTTGTAATAATGTAACCAGGTAGCCAGGTGTGACAGTTGACAAGAATTACTACTTGTTTTTTAAAAAAATGATGTAGAAAGACCTGGGTAAAGAGAAAGAGCGTGAGAAAACCCCAAAGAAATCACAGTAGCATGATGTCGTGAGTATAAGATGAGAAAAGGAGAATGAGGGTACATTTTGGTGCTGCTGACAGCTCAGGTTAGACGTAAGCAGGTTGTCACAACCACATTCTTTTGTGGGGCTTTTTTTTTTCTTTGGTTACAATGTTAAACCTGTTGTTGTTCAGCTGATGACATTTTTGCCTGCCTCTTTAAGACAATGGTGAGAGGAGGAGTTTAATAATCACACCACCAGTTGCTCATTGGTCTCAGAGGATGTTCTGCATAATTCAAATACTACACGGGCAATGATGGAGGCGGGGAAAGACGGGAGTAGTAACCATCTCGAGAACTCTGTGAACTGGACAGATGCTGTAGCAACCAAAGCCTGTAATTTCTGGCAACTGACAGCAGACAGGGTATTAGTCAGAACTGTTTTGCAATTTAAAAAAAAAACAAAAAAACTCCGTATTACTGAAATAATCCAAAATTACACTGTTGCATCAAATACAGGAAATACAGTGACCATCCCAGTCTTTGAGGTTGTCCTCTTTCTACCTGCACAAGAATTTGCATGGCAAAACTACACTTATAAACACCAGCACGAGAGAGAGAGGGAGAGAGAGGGAGAGAGATGGCAAATTTCCAAACATCTGTGTGTGAGGCATATTTTAATTCTCATTTAATTGAAAACTCATGAATCGTGCTTTCTTTTCTCCACGTTTCTCCAGGCTATTTCTATGTTCCAGAACATAATATACTCACACAGGAAGCAAAAAGTAAAAATAGTACACTTTCCCACACAACACATGCAGCCCACTTTGGGCATTTCCATGCATTCATTCCTCCATTCACAAAAAAAAAAAAAAAAAAAAAAAAGAAAAAAAGGTCTTATCACAAAACACTCTCTATAAAAACCTTAAACCATTAAACCTTAAACCAGACCTTCAAACACAGAGTACATTTAGAGCAGCATATTTCCTATATAAAGATATTTCAGTGTATTTAATGTGCAACATTACACTTTCAGTGAACGAATTTTAACTTCGTTGTGAATTAATAAACAGGATTAAGACTTTTTCACTTCCACTCACACCTTGTTAATGAATTGAGTGTTAACATAAAGGTGCTCTATTGTGAAAATGGGCTTGTCCTGTTTTTTTTGTTTGTTTGTTTGTTTTTTGCTGGTATTTAAACTGGTTCCGGGTGAAACTGAGAAAATGTCACAACTGAGCCTAGTGCGCTTTCTTCAATTCAAAATCTCTCCCTATTTTTACATGCCATTCAGACTTTATCTACGTCACACTACGGATATTTTTTGCATACCTTCTCGGGCCACCCCATGCTAGCAAAACCCTGTTGTGTGCTGAATCCAACATGTAAACTCGACTAACTCAAAAGAACTTTTAAAAAAAGAGCTGTGAGAAATAATTGTTCATTTGTTCCCTAAAGACAAAACTCTCCATAAGATTATTTTTTGGCACCCCTCTGACTGCTTTCCCAATTTCTTATAATCAGATGTGCAACAAATTACAAAACACTGACTTCAAACATGTATTTTCCATTCACTAAGTACGCAATTAGCCGGGTAATTTATCGCTTTAAACTAAAGTTGCATCATTTCGGCAACCACCTGCAAGTTTGGCAACTGTAATCCTGAACCTACATGTCAACTAAGTAAGGATTAAAACACAGCAAGGCATGCTGTTAATGTTGCCACCCTGAAGTTGATTCGTTTTCAAAAATAGCTGGCCCCAGAGTGTTTTATTCCACTTATAACAATTTCACAATTACAATTTTTTATTAATCACAGAACATGTCATACTTTTTATCCAAATATATTTACAATTAATGTTATGCAAAGCCTACAAAATAAGTTAGCACATATGTTATCACAGCTACAAATAGGCATTCTCTCACCAGCTTTTATTTTCTTACATTTTTACCTCCAGTATCAAAGCACTGATACTGGAGTCTCCTTCCAAAAATCGAAAAATCAAAAATCTAAAAGCTAAATAAAAATCTCCTCAAAGCAAGTACCACTGTACTATATAGGTCTCTGTGTTAGTCGGTGATATAGAAAAATGACAACATATTAGAATGAGGACATTAATATAAACTTTGCAGCCAGAACTACTGTCCGAGCTGCTGTTATTGAAAATTAATCAAGACTTTCTTACCAGTCAAAATCAAACAATCAACAGCAGCTATCAGATGTGTGCTTGATCTGATATCTGAACTCAGCTTTTCCATTACGGAGGTCATATAACTAAAATAATCCATATTCATCAATAGTAACTACCTTTGCACACTCTGTGCCCTTCTCTGCTTCGAAAGTACAGTATGGCTGATTTGAAAATTGATTTGAGTTGGGCCACCGGATGCAAACTCATGCTCATATACTGTGACAGTACAGTGATTGCAGAATCACTACGCAGCACTAGGTTATTACAGAAATGTTTCAAATTATCAGCTTCCATCTTTTCAAGAATTCCCTTGTCCCATGCATATAAAAAGCATTTACATAAATATGATTTCTTTAGCTGTCCGAATATGTTTCTTAACATCATTTTTCTTCCATTATAAACCTCTCCTCAACCTCCTCCCCTGCCTTTTATGGGTATACATGAGAGCTGTGTTTACTGGCCTACTGGCCTTTCCCTCTGCAGCAAGATAAATTTAAAACTAGATCATCCTGTGCACTGAATTTTCATTTTTAAACAGAACAACTCCACTAACCTACTCTGTAACCATCATGAGTGAAAACGCAAACCTGAAAGCAAAAAGGTCATACTGTAACCCTCTCATAGTGTGTTCACATTATGACAAGAAATGTAAAGCTATTACTAGCCAAAATCATCCCTTGTATCTATTCCTTTCTTGGCTTTTCTCATTGTTTTAACATTAGGATTTAAAAACTTTTGTATGGCAGTGTATCTGTAGGACTGTACTGTACAGTAGGTCTACTCTTGTATGTATCTGTCTCTCATTACGTCCATTAAAAGGAGGAAAGAAATGCTTTGAATGTCATCTGAAGTCGCAGCACTGCTCCGACAAGTTTGTCGACTTCTTACAACAGATGACAAGGCAGGATTTAAGAGAGAAAGCAAGAGAGAGAGGATGAGTAATGTGCCCTTTATCAGCAATGACATTACATTATCTGGGTGGTACAATAACCAATGGAACAACTGATGCTTAGATCAACTGTTAAAAAGGGGGGAAAACTGCAAAATTCTGAAAGTGAGGACATACGTTATGAATGAAACTACACAAACCTGTAAAAATATTCTGAATCAAGTTACTGCAACATTTGCAAGGTAACATAACTAATGTGTCATGTATGGGAGATGTTGTAACGCAGAATCTACTGAGAACGAATCCTATAGAAAAGTCACTACGCCGCACCCGAGACCGTGAAACCGGTCTCTACCACGCCCACTAGTTATCCATGCATCATGCTTAACACAACCAAACCAGGAACTCTCATCTGATTGGACGATGCAGCACATGCTGTCATTGTGTAACCAATAAAAGC